>NC_134687.1:110258481-110545981 GCF_050947455.1 Rhinoderma darwinii
GAAATCCATCAGAGAGATAGCACAAATGTTAGGAGTGGCCAAATCAACAGTTTGGTAAATTCTTGAAAAAAAACCAAAAAAAACAGAGCGCACTGGTGATCTTGTGAACTCCAAAAGACCTGAACGTCCACGGAAGACAACAGTGGTGGATGATCACAGAATCCTTTCCATGGTGAAGAAAAAACCCTTCACAACATCTACCCAAGTGAAGAACACTCTCCTGGAAGTAGGTGTATCAGTATCGAAGTCTACCATAAAGAGAAGACTTCATGAGAGCAAATACAGAGAGTTCACCACAAGGTACAAACCATTAATCAGCCTCAAAAATAGAAAGGCCTTAGACTTTGCCAAACATCTAAAGAAGCCGCCCAGTTCTGGAACAGCATGAAACTAAGATCAACCTGTACCAGAATGATGGGAGGAAGAAAGTATGGAGAAGGCTTGGAACGGCTCATGATGCAAAGCACACCACATCCTCTGTAAAGCATGGTGGAAGCAGTGTGATGGCATGGGCACTGGGTCACTAGTGTTTATTGATGATGTGACTGAAGACAGAAGCAGCCGGATGAATTCTGAAGTGCTCAGGGATATACTTTCTGCTCAGATTCAACCAAATGCAGCAAGGTTGATTGGACGTCGCTTCACAGTACAGATAGAAAATGACCCAAAACCTACTGCAACCCAGGAGTTTTTTTTAAGGCAAAGAAGTGGAATCTTCTGCAATGACCAAGTCAATCGCCAGATCTCAACCCGATCGAGCTGCATTTCACTTGCTTAAGACAAAACTTAATGCAGAAAGACCCACAAACAAGTAACAACTGAAGACAGCTGCAGTAAAGGCCCGGCAAAGCAACACAAAGGAGGAAACCCAGCGTTTGGTGAAGTCCATGGGTTCCAGACTTCAGGCCGTCATTGCCTGAAAAGAATTCTCTACAAAATATTAAAAAATATATTTTATTTATGGTCATGTTAATTTGTCCAACTACTTCTGCACTCCCTGAAATGGGGAGGTTGTATATAAAAATGGTTGCAATTCCTAAGCGTTTCATAGGATATTTTTCTTCAACCCCTTGAACTAAACCTGAAAGTCTACACTTCAATTGCATCTCAGTTGTTTCATTTCTAATCCAATGTGGTGGCATGCAGAACCCAAATCATGAAGATTGTGTCACTGTCCAAATAATTCTGGACCTAACTATCTATAGCAGTAGTGTAATGGAAAAAATAGGAGGAAACCTCCAGCTTACCAAATCCTAATTATGAATAAGAGCACTGCCTGTGCGCGAAACGCGTAGGCTCGGGCATCTGCCCGCATCATAAACTACCTTGAGACTGCGTCTCCTCTTTAATTTTTAGCATTTTTTTTCATATCAATAAAAGTGGGAACCACGTATCCCTTTTACCCTGACACAGCGCTGGATCATCTCCTTTCTTTCCTATCTATAGCAGCCTGTATGTACTGTCTGCATAGAGCTCAGTATGTATGTAAAAAAGATTTGCTTAGAATTAGTAAAATGACAAAATACAAGGCATTTTGTCTTTTTAATACCGACAACTGGAATGACAACTACTTTTTTTTTAAAAGTAAAAATATATTTGTTTATATTTTGCCTACCTGAACTAAGTAATCTCTTGAAAGTAATGGGAGACGGACATGTTCCATTAGATGTGCCATGTGCTCCTGGCGCACATCTTTGTCATGGTTTACCCAGGTAATGACTGCTTCAAATACCTTAAAGAAAAAAAAAAGATTAAACTAGGACAGAATAATATTTCAATTTAACACATTTCCTGATGAATACAAATAACGGAGTTTGGTCTCTCTCTCATATAGGGCTCTTCTATATCTAGTAACCCCTCCATATGCACCATTTAGCGGAGGTCATGGTAAGACTAAAGGTGACCATAGGCACAATGATCTAGCCTTGATCAAAATATTCTGATAAATACCACATTCTCACATTTGATTATGACAACAATAAACTAGAATAATTAGAAAGATTGCAGTACAAAAGATCAAATATAAATCAGTATTAATTCACCACTAAAATAAAAAACACAGTAAATATTCTATGGAAAGCAAATAAGCATATAGTCATTCAACAAGATCCTACCGTGTAAGGAACCAGCCAACACACGAAAGTATACAGAAATCACATAATGAAAACACAATACCAGTAAACAGAGACAAAACAATGATTACCTATGGGTAGATTTGGGAAAATTAAACGAATATAATGAAAAGTTATACAATTTTCCAATATGTTTTTATGTGATTCATTCAAGTATCAATTCCTTGTGGTTTTCAAGATCTCTGCTTGCAGTGATTCAAAAGGAACCTTCATTATTTCGGCAGCTCTAACAATCCATGCACCTGTGTGATCATCACATTACTGGGACTGATTTGTATCCACTGGCAGTAAACAACAAAGTTTCCTATTGAATGACTGCAAGCAGAGATATTAAAAACCATTAGGAATTAATAAAAAAAAAATATCTGGCAAACTTGTATAAATTCACATTATACAACGAATAAGCTTTATTTGCTGAAACAGAAATACCCCTGTTCTACTAAAATAAGCCAGATTATATAATAATTCATACAATATCATCACAAATCATTGACAAGACAAAAATGCAAACAAAATTCTAAGTACTGTTCTGTCACCGTCTAACTCTACATTTTCATTTCAGGGTGCCAAAGAAAAGACCTGCCTAGAATTCAATGATCAATGGTAAGAATGATCTAATGTAACACATTTTCATGTCATGTCGCTGTCTTATTACACTTTAAATTTATTATTATTTGGCGTTGGTTAGCATCCATTTCTAAAAGAAAAACGTAAGGACTTTGGAGACTCATATCAAACCATTAGACTCAGGCCTTGAGAAATACACAATAAAGAGGTACGATGGGAAAACCTGAAGGCAATGGAAATAGACTGCATGATCCAAGTTATTAAACAGCACAGAAAATGTAGATGCTGAGAGGGCACCTCAGACTGTGTAACGTTTCTCATCAACAAACCGAATACACAGACTCCTAATGTCAGGGTGTTTGAGAAGCTATCCAACCGGAGAGGAATCCCGAACAGTGAGCAATAGTACCCCCATCAAATTAGCTGGCACGATCATCAGCACAGGGTAAAGAGCTGGGTAAATCTGTGATGGTCATTTAGCACGTGATTGCTTGTTATGACAGCACTTATGTTTTGCTCTACTTAAAGGGGTGGTCTCACGCAGAAAACTTCTATAACCCTCCGAGATCAGCTGTTATTGCCAACATAAGCCATGTCTGGTCAAATGAAGATTACATGACAGTCATTTAAATAAATAGCCACTGATGTAACGCATAGACAGCTTGTATCCTCTTGTGGCACTCTTAGGCTATGTTCACATGGAGTATTTTGCAGGCGGAATTTCTGCCTCAAAATTACGTTTGGAAGTTTGAGGCAAATTTTCCTCTCCCTGCACGCCGATTTTCGCAGCATTTTTCGCCCGCGGCCATTGAGTGCCACGGGCATAAAACGCTGCGAAATACGCTTTCTCTGCCTCCCATTGAAGACAATGGGAGGTCAGAGACGTAAACGGCAGAAGATAGGGCATGTCCCTCCTTTCTCCCGCGAGACGGTTTTACCGCTCGCGGAAGAAAACTGCCCCCGCCTTCCATTGAAATCAATGGGAGGCATTTTCGGGCCGTTTTTGATGAGTTTGGCGGCACGGTTTCCGCGCCAAAAAACTGTGTGAGCATAGCCTTAGGCAGTGTTCACACCTCCGGCACAATTATGTCAAAAATGCCAGAAAAGATAGCGCAGCATGATAGTAAAACATAGTCAATGACGGTGTCCGGCTCTGTAAGTCTCCAAGAACAGAGCGGTTCTCTGTTCTGGCTCATAGGAGGGGGGTTCTGAGCGGAGAACTAGATTTCCCAATCAGGCATACGCACAAGGTTTTTTTCATAAAAATAAACTTGTTTAACTGGTTCAGGACCAGACACAGATTAAAGGGAACCTGTCACCAACATTTTAGGTATCAAGCCAGCAATACCTTGTGAAAGTGGGTGAAAAATCATTGTTAGCTAACCTATAAATATGTTCAAAGTCGGCTCTGTACCTATAGCCCTTATTCACATGAAAGTGAAAAACGGGCGAATGATGTTAAAAACGGATCTGTTACATGGGGATTGGCAAGGTAACTACTAGTTCCCTTGCTGGCTATCGTTGGCATACTCACTGTTGCAGCGCTTCTTCAGGCGCTTCTCCTATTCCAAAATAGCCTTATTCCACCCTACACATATTCCTAGTGTCACCCAAAAAAAAATCCTATTTCAATCAGTCCCTCCTTTCATTCACTTCTAATCAGAGAGACCAGTGTTCTATAAAAAGGGATTTCTTATTTTATTTACTCCAGTATATTTTTTCATATTACAATGTCCGAATCAACATACTCTACCCAATCTTTTTTTTTTTAACATACACGTCTCTCAATGATGGTGCATGTCAATGATACCAGAATTAGTCTGTGTTCACATCACCGTCTGTGTTCCGCTGAGGGGTTCTGTCGTAGGTTTCCGTCGGGTTAACCCCTCAACGGAAAGGCAAACGGAAATCAAAGCTTCCGTTTCCCTCACCATTGATCTCAATGGTGACAGAGACCTAGCTAATGGTTTGTTTGTCACCGTTGTGACAGGATTCCCTCGCTTTGAAGGAATGAATAGCTCAGTCGACTGCGCTATTGATTCTGTCAAGAACATTGGAACCCTGGCACGATCTACAGGGAGGCTGGCGTGGCACCATCTGCAGGGAGGCTGGCGTGGCACCATCTGCAGGGAGGCTGGCGTGGCACCATCTGCAGGGAGGCTGGCGTGGCACCATCTGCAGGGAGGCTGGCGTGGCACCATCTGCTGGGAGGCTGGCGTGGCACCATCTGCTGGGAGGCTGGCGTGGCACCATCTGCAGGGAGGCTGGCGTGGCACCATCTGCAGGGAGGCTGGCGTGGCACCATCTGCAGGGAGGCTGGCGTGGCACCATCTGCAGGGAGGCTGGCGTGGCACCATCTGCAGGGAGGCTGGCGTGGCACCATCTGCAGGGAGGCTGGCGTGGCACCATCTGCAGGGAGGCTGGCGTGGCACCATCTGCAGGGAGGCTGGCGTGGCACCATCTACAGGGAGGCTGGTGTGGCATCATATACAGGGGCGCTGTAAATAGTGTCTAGGTGAACATGTGACCTTCCTTTGGGTGTTTTCAGGGGGCTGGGACAAAAAAAACCCGACCAATGAAATGCATCAGTTTTTTTAACGGCCATGAAAAACTGATGTAAAATGGATGCCAAACGGCCATTAAAAACGGACAGACGGACTGGAAATGGATGAAAATTTGGAGACAAACGGATGCAAAATGGCCATAAAAAACAGTTGATCAGTTTTTAATGGACATTTTTTTTTCACTGTCGTGTGAATGAGCCCTTAGTATTCCGGTTTTCAGTGGTTCCGCGACGTATGAAAATGAGCACAAAAGAGTCAAACTTCACTCGAAGAGTGTCAGATTTTCATTCCTCCGGCGTTTCAGAGTTGACGCCGCCTCCTTGTTTTTGATGGACAGCTTCTCTCACTCCACTGCACATGAAATCCTGCACATGTACCCGCGCGGCGCATGCGCCGTTAAATATTTCAGTATGAATGAATCAGGGAAGGGTGGTGAGGCACGTGTGCGCTATTTGAAACGAGATTTCGGCATTTAGGGCTGGACAGGCGGCGTACGTGGGAGTAGTTAAGATCCTGCGTCACAAAATTAAAATTAATTACCATAAAAGGTGGTAAAAGTTTAAATGACAATATTACGGGCAAGAGGAGGACGTGAGGAGAGAAGAACACATAAATGAACTATGGACCGCTGCGGCCACTAAGGGGTCAGGACGTTTTATAAGGTAAGATGGTGATGACAGGATCCCTTTAACTATATTTATTGTGTGTAACTTTTCTATTTGTTGGACCACAGATGTGATTTTTGTGGCAAGTGCTTGTTATTTTTACACACCGTTTTTGCTTTTGTATAATTATTAATCTGGGTATGTAAATAACTTATAAAAATTATAAGAGATAATTTTTTTATCATCACACACTGCAACCTTAAAATAGACTTTATATTTGCTCTTGCCATCATCTGCTGTTAATTTGAATTTAAGATGTTATCAGATTTAGGGTAACTGGATCAGGAATATACACAATGATAGGCTGGGCGGTTTAGTCGGCAGTGATTTCTTTCTTACACTTTATTACTAGTATAGTGTGAATGGGGGAGACTTTTTTTTTTTCCCATTATACTGTTCGTCCTGTTACTGGAGCAGGCATAGGGAGCCCATTTGAATGGGCACTGTGTAATACTATATTTACCCTGCAGCAGCTGGAAATATGCGGCCACTCGATGCTTCCCTAGCGATAACAGCTGATCATCAAAAGTGAGGGCAGCTACACTCACTGGAATCAGCCAATGTCTAAGAAAGCTGCACTTACAAAACCTCATCCAAACATAACGCTTTAACCCCTTTTTCCTCCCTACCATCAAACTCACTCTCAACTACTCTACATCTCAAATACATTTCCTGGACATGACCATATACATGAGAAACAATATCATACAAACAACTATCTACCATAAACCTACAGGCCGTCCAGCATATCTGAGATGGAACAGCTTCCATCCGAGACACAAAGAAATCCATCATCTACAGCCAGGCTCTGCGGTACATACGGATCTGTTCAGACTGTGAAGACAGAAAACAACACCTGCTATCACTGAGGAATACATTCCTACAACAGGGATACCATCCACGGATTATAGATGATCAGATCTACAGAGCAACAAGAATTCCAAGGAGAAATCTTCTGGAGTACAAAAAGAAGGAAGACAACAGCAGGGTGCCCCTAGTGGTCATATACAACCCCCAAATGAACATCTTGAGGAAAAGTGCTGCTGATCTCCAACCTGTATTCAACAGAGACCATAAGCTGAAGGAAATATTCCCGGATTTACCTCTCCTTGAATATAAAAACCCACCAAACCTAAGGAATCTCCTGGTCAGAAGTGCCCTCTCATCACCATCAGAGACTGGCACATTTCCTTGCAACAGTAGAAAATGCAAGACCTGTACCAACATCTTGTCATCAAACACCATCCAGATACCAAACACGCAGCAGGACTATAAAATCACTGGCACGTTCTCCTGTACATCCTCCAATATAGTGTACATGATCCTGTGTACAAGGTGCATCAATAAAGGAATCTACATTGGAGAAACAATACAAAAACTACAAACCAGGATGAATCTTCACAGACATACAATAAAACAGGAGGTGGATACACCCGTGGGAAAACATTTCTCTGGACCTGATCACAGTTTGGCAGATTTAAAGTTACTAATTCTGAAGGGTCATTTTAAAAACAACAGAGAAAGAAAAATTTGGGATTTCAAGATGATAATAAAATTCCAGTCATTGACACAAGGCCTCAATCTAACACCTGGATTTATGAGCCACTACATGGACACACGTCACATCCCCCATCAGACTGACTCCAGATGCCTTAACTCCTAAGTCATCACCTCTATAACCTCAGTTTTATTGCCCCGGCTTATCTTAATGATGTATCGGCTCATGTACTAATTGTCTTTGTGTAACATCTTAATGTTGTGCTTTTTTCTAAGTCATTCATTTGTAAACTGCCTGAAGAAGGAGCCTCTGTGCTCTGAAAGCCGCATATAGAACTTTTATGGTTAGCCAATAAAGGTATCATACCTGCTATACTTTTGTCTTTTTTGACACAAAGGTATTTAACATTGCATACTCCCTACCTTCCAAAAGCCATAACTTTTTTCTAAGTCTCCATCTACAGAGCCATAGTATGAGGGTTTGTTTCTTAACCCCTTAAGGACGCAGCCTAGTTTGGGCCTTAAGGCTCAGAGCCCATTTTTCAAATCTGACATATTTCACTTTATGTGGTAATAACGTCGGAATGCTTAAACCTATCCAAGCGATTCTGAGATTGTTTTCTCGTGACACTTTGGGCTTCATGTTCGTGGTAAAATTTGGTCGATATATTCAGTCTTTATTTGTGAAAAATTGCAAAATTTAGAGAAAATTTACAAAAAATAGCATTTTTCAGAATTTAAATGCATCTGCTTGAAAAACAGACGGTTATACCACCCAAAATAGTTACTAGTTCACATTTCCCATATGTCTACTTTTGATTGGCATCGTTTTTTGAACATTCTTTTATTTTTCTTGGACGTTACAAGGCTTAGAACATAAACAGCAATTTCTCATATTCTTAAGAAAATTTCAAAAGCCTTTTTTTGAAGGTGCCAGTTCAGTTCTGAAGTGGATTTGAGGGGACTATGTGTTAGAAACCCCCATAAAACACCCCATTTTAAAAACTAGACCCCTCAAAGTATTCAAAACAGCATATAGAAAGTTTTTTAACCCTTCAGGCATTTCACAGGAATTAAAGCAAAGTGGAAATTAAATTTGCAAATTTCATTTTTTCTGCTGAATTTCAATTTTATTCAATTTTTTTTTAGTAACAGAGAAGGTTTTACCAGAGAAACACTACTAAATATGTATTGTCCAGATTCTGCAGTTTTTAGAAATGTCCCACATGTGGCCCTACTGCGCTCGTGGACTAAAACACAAGCCCTAGAAGCAAAGAAGCACCTAGTGCATTTTGAGGCCTCTTTTTTTATTAGAATATATTTTAGGCAGCATGCCAGGTTTGAAGAGGCGTTGAGGTATCAAAACAATGGAAACCCACCAGAAGTGACCCCATTTTGGAAATTACACCCCTCAAGGAATTCATTTATGGTTTTTGTTATCATTTTGACCGCACAGTTTTTTCACAGCACCTATTTGAATTGGGCTGTGAAATGAAAAAAATGATATTTTTTCCAATAAAATGTCATTTTTGATCAAATTTTCTTATTTTCACAGGGAACAACATACCCCATTTTGTTGCCCAATTTGTCCTTAGTGCGGCAATACCCCATTTGTGGTGATAAACTGCCGTTTGGGCCCATGGGAGGGCTCAGAAGGAAAGGAGCGCTATGTGTTTGTTGGAGTCCAGATTTTGCTGGATTGGTTTTCGGGTGCCATGTTGCATTTGCAGAGCCCCAGAGGTATCAAAGCAATGGAAACCCACCAGAAGTGACCCCATTTTGGAAACTACACCCCTCAAGGAATTCATTTATGGTTTTTGTTATCATTTTGACCGCACAGTTTTTTCACAGCACCTATTTGAATTGGGCTGTGAAATGAAAAAAATGATATTTTTTCCAATAAGATGTCATTTTTGATCAAAATTTCTTATTTTCACAAGGAACAACATACCCCATTTTGTTGCCCAATTTGTCCTTAGTGCGGCAATACCCCATTTGTGGTGATAAACTGCCCTTTGGGCCCATGGGAGGGCTCAGAAGGAAAGGACCACCATTTGGCCTACTGGAGCTTTTCTGGTGCTAAGTCATGTGTGCAGAAGCCCCTGAGGTACCAGTACAGTTGAAACCCCCGAGAAGTGACCCCATTTTAAAAACTACACCCCTTAAGACATTCATCTAGAGGTGTAGTGAGCATTTTGACCCCACAGGTACTGTGTAAAAGATAATGCGCAGCAGATGGTGCAGTGTGAGATTTGCAATTTTATATATGTATATGCCATTTCAGTGTCCAATATAGTGTGCCCAGCATGCGCCACCGGAGATATACACCCCTTAAATTGTAATGTGGGTTCTCCTGGGTGCGACAATACCCTACATGTGGCTGTTATCAGCTGCCTGGGCATACGGCAGGGCTCAGAAGGGAAAGATGAGGGGGGTAAGCTGTGCGGAGTGCATCAGGGTAAATTGAAAATCAAGGGATGTATGATACATTTTAAAACAATCTTTTATACAGAGCCCTGGTTTTTCGGGACACGTGTCACATTGGTATATTGTGTTCTTCCTTATCCCCCTCTTATAGCAGACTCTGCACCTCTTTTGACTCTTTCCCTTTCCACCGGTTTGGGGACCTTCTCCTGGAAAGTGTTGCCCTGGTACGATGCGCCCCCCCTTCCTGGTCCCTAAAGATTAGATCTTGAAATTCCAGGAAAGTTCCCCTCTGGCCTGCACATCGACGTAGCACATACGCATTGTACAAAGCCATCTGTATGATGTGCCCGGCCAGCTTCTTATACCTCACCGCATGGCGCTGTAGGGCTTCAGGACTTGATTTGACAAGTCCATCCCTCCCATGTACCTATTGTAGTCCAGGATGCAGTCTGGTTTGGGGGTGGCCTTTCCTTCATATATCCTAAATCTGTAGGTATACCCTGATGCACTCTCGCAGCTTATACATCTTCACGCCATACCTTGCCCTCTTACCTGGCAGGTACTGGCGGAATTGAACCCTCCCTTTAAAATGTACCAGGGACTCATCAATAGAAAAACACTTCTCGGGGGTGTATGCTTGGGAAAACCGGGCACTGGAACGGTCTAATAGGGGTCTCCGTTTATACAAACGGTCAAAACTGGGGTCATCTCGGAGTGGGCACGGCTCATTATCAGTATAATGTAAGAAGCGAAGTATTGCCTCATTTATTTATTTTTTTAGGTTCCAGTTCATTTCTGAAGTTGCTTTGAGGGGCCCATATATTAGAAACCCCTATCAAACACCCCATTTTAGAAACTAGACCCCTCAAAGTATTCACAACAGCATTTAGAAAGTTTATGAACCCTTTAGGTGTTTCACAGAAATTTAGAGCAAAGTAGAGGTGACATTTACTCTTTTTATACCATTTTTTTTATAACACAAAAGGATTTATCAGAGAAACGCAACTCAATACTTATTGCCCAGATTCTGCAGTTTAGAGAAATATCCCACATGTGGCCCTCGGGCGGTAATGGACTGAAGCACCGGCCTCCGAAGCAAAGGAGCACCTAGCGGATTTTGAGCCCTCTTTTTTATTAGGCACCATGTCCGGTTTGAAGAGGTCTTGTGGTGCCAAAACATTGGAAACCCCCCAAAAGTGACCCCAATTTGGAAACTAGACCCCTTGAGGAATCCATTGTAGTTTTCATGGGGTGCATGCGGCTTTTTGATCAGTTTTTATTCCATTTTTAGGTGGCGTGGTGACTAATAAACAGCAATTCTACTATTGTTTTTGTATACTTTTTTTTTTACAGCGTTCACCGTGCGCTATAAATGATATATTAACTTTATTCGGCGGGGCGATACGATCACGGCGATACCAGATGTTTATAGTTTTTTTTTATGTCTTATGGCGTTTGCACAATAAAATACGTTTTGTAAACAATCATTCACTTTTTGTGTTGCCTTATTCTAAGAGCCATAACGTTTTTATTTTTCAATCAATAAAGCCGTGCGAGGACTTATTTTTTGCGTAACGAACTGTATTTTCCATCAGTACCATTTTTAGGTACATGCGACTTTTTGATCTCTTTTTATTCCATTTTTTGGGAGGTGAAGTGACCAAACAATTGTGATTGTGGTACGGTTTATTAATATTTTTTTTTACGGCGTTCACCGTGCGGGATAAATAACAAAATAATTTTGTAGTTCAGGCCGTTACGGACGCGGCGATACCAATTATGTATAGTTTATTTGTTTGTTTATATATTTTTATTAATAATAAAGGCCTGATAAGGGAAAAAGTGGGACTTTTACTTTTATTACTTTTAAAACTTTTATTTTCTTATTTTTACACATCTTTTTTTAACTTTTTTTTTACTTTATTACTTTGTCCCACTAGGGGACATGAGGGCAGGAGGCCCTGATCGCTATTCTAATACACTGCACTACATGCGTAGTGCAGTGTATTAGAACTGTCAGCTACTCACTGACAGCAAGCATAGTGGGTCCTGACGTTGTCAGGACCCACTAGGCTTCCGTCTATGGCATAGCCGGACGCCATTGTTTGGTGTCCGGTTGCCATAGTCACCATCGCCGGCCGCTATCGCGTAGCAGGCCGGCGATGGCAGCTTAACCCCTAAAAAGCCGCGATCTCTATAGAACGCGGCTTTTAAGGGGTTAATCAGCGGGGACACAGCGATCGGTCCCCGCTGTAGGAGCTGTGACAGCTGCTGAACAAGACAGCAGCGTCACAGCTCCTGTATGTGTCGGGAGGACGGCCGAAACGGCCGTTACTCCCGAGACGTACTATTACGGCATGGAGCGCGAACGATACAGCTGCCATGACGTAATAGTACGTCAAGGAGCGGGAAGGGGTTAAGGGATAAGTTGTAGCTTTTAATTGAGCCAATTAATGCACCATAAAATGTACTGGGAAATTGGAAAAAAAAAATCTTTGTGAGGCAGAATGGGAAAAAAAACAGCAATTCCTTCAATGTTTATTTTGGTTTCACTGTGCAGTAAAAACGTCATGCTAACTTTATTCTGGGGGTCAATAAGATTACTGCAATACCAAATTTATTGTTTATTTTTATTGAATACTACTTTTACAAAGAAAGAAAACTTTTTTTGTATTGCATATTCTGAGAGCTATAACTTTATTTTTCTGTTGATGGAGCAGTGTAAGGGCTTGTTTTTTTGCGGGGTGAACCCTACTTTTTATTGTATCATCTATTCTTCATTTTTAAGCCGTTCACCCTGCAGGTTAAACCTTTCAAGACAGAGCTCATTTTGGCCTTCAGAATCAGTCCCATTTTTTCAAATCTGACATGTGTCAATTTATGTGGTAATAACTCTGGAATGCTTTTGCCTATCCAAGCGATTCAGAGATTGTTTTCTCGTGACATATTGTACTTTATATTAGTGGAAAAATTTGGTCAATAAATTCATTGCTTATTTGTGAAAAACACCAAAATTCAGAGAAAATTTGCAAAAATTATGATTTTTCTAAATTTTAAATGTATCTGCTTGTAAAACAGATGGTAATACCACACAAAATAGTTACTATTTTACATATTCCATATGTCTACTTTATATTTGCATCGTTTTTTGAACATTATTTTATTTTTCTAGGACGTTACAGGGCTTAGAACTTTAGCAGCAATTTCTCACATTTTCAAGAAAATGTCAAAAGGCGATTTTTACAGGGACCAGTTCAGTTCTAAAGCGGCTTTGAGGGCCTTATGTACTAGATAGACCCCATAAATCACCCGATATTAAAAACTGCACCCCTCAAAGTATTCAAAACAGCATTCAGAAAGTTTCTTAACCCTTTAAGCATTTCACAGGAATTAAAGCAATGTAGAGGGGAAATTGACAAATTTTATTTTTTTTGCTGCAATTAATTTGTAATACATTTTTTTCTGTAACACAGAAGCTTTTACCAGAGAAATGCAACACAATACTTATTGCCCAGATTCTGCAGTTTTTAGAAATATCCCACATGTGGCCCTAGTGTGCTAATGGACTGAAATACCGGCCTCAGAAGCAAAGGAGCACCTAGTGGATTTTGTGGCCTCCTTTTTTTAGAATATATTTTAGGCACCATGTCAGGTTTGAAGAGGTCTTGTAGTGCCAAAACAGTGAAAATCCCCCAAAAGTGACACTGTTTTGGAAACTGCACCCCTCAAGGAATTTATCAAGGGGTATAGTTAGCATCTTGACCCTATAGGTCTTCTGCTATATTTATTGGAGTTTGCCTGTGAAAGTGAAAATCTACTTTTTTTCTGAAAAAATATAAAAAATAATAATATTTGCAAGGAATAAAGAATAAAAAAGCACCCCAAAACTTGTAAACCTACGTCTCCCGATTACAGCAATACACCATATGTGGTAATAAACTGCTGTTTGGACCCACGGCAGAGCTCAGAAGGGAATGAGCGCCATTTGGATTTTGAAGTGCAGATTTTGCTGGAATAGTTTTCAGTGCCGTGTCGCGTTTGCAACGCCCTGGAGGGAGCAAAACGGTGGAAACCCCCCAAAAGTGACCCCATTTTGTAGACTACACCCCTCAAGGAATTTTTCTAGGGGTATAGTTAGCATTTTGACCCCACTGTTTTTTTGCTGAATTTAGTGGAATTAGGCCGTGAAAATGAAAATCTACTTTTTTCTGAAAAAACATAGAAATGTTTAATTTTTACAATGAATAAAGGAGAAAAATCACCCCAAAATTTGTAAAGCAATTTGTCCTGATTACAGCAATATGCCATATGTGGTAATAAACTGCTGTTTGGACCCACGGCAGGACTCAGAAGGGAAGGAACAATATTTGGCTTTTGGAGCTCAAATTTAGCTGGAATGGTTTTCGGGTGTCATGTCGCATTTGCAAAGCCCCTGAGGTACCAAAACAGTGGAAACCTCCCAAAAGTCCCTTTAGGGGACTGGAACGAGCGATCATTAGGTCGCTGGTACAATACACTGCAATACTAATGTATTGCAGTATAATATAATTTTTACAGGCTCCTGTAACAGCGCGATCGCTGTTCCTGTCCATTAGTCCCGGGTGTCAGCTGTAATACACAGCTGATACCTGCAGAATATGGAGCGGGCGCAGCGCATGAGCCCGCTCCATATATAACCCCCCGCACCACGACATGCTATTAAGTCGTGGTGCGCGAAGGCGTTAATGCGCAGCGGATGGTGCAAAGTGAAAATTACAATTTTCCACTGATATGCCATTTTAATGCACAATATGTTGTGCCCAGTTTGTGCCACTGAAGACAAATACCTCGTACAATGTTGAGCGGGTTCTCCCGGATATAAAATATCATATATGTGGACGTAAGCTGGTGTTTGGGCACGCTGTGGGGCTCAGAAGGGAGGGAGCGCCATTTGGCTTTTGGAGCGCAGATTTTGCTTGGTAACTATTCTGTTTGGGGTTTTGCTGGTATTTCAGTTTATGATGTGGGGGTATGTGTAAATTGGGCAGAGTACATCAGGGCATAATAAGAGGGTATACTAATTCGGTAAATAAATAATAAGCCGCAGATATGTGGCCGGTGTCGCACTGATAAATGGCGCCCGATCTTATCCGCTTTTGGACACTGCACAATTTCTGTCGCTATATTCTGAGAGCCAGAACTTTTTTTATTTTTTCTTCACCGGAGCCGTGCGAGGACTTATTTGTTGCGGGACAATCTGTAGTTTTCATTGGTACCATTTTAGGGTACATGTGATTTTTTTATCACTTTTTATTAGATTTTTTTTGCCAAGCAAAGTGACAAAAAGAACAAATTCTGACAATGTTTTTTGGCTTTTTTTCTTTTTACACTTTTCACCGTGCGCTATAAATTACATTTTACTTTATTCTACGAGTCCATACGATTACGGCGATACCAGATGTATATAGTTTTTTTATGTTTTGTGGCGTTTGCGCAATAAAATCACTTTTCGATAAAATAATTTATTTTCTGTGTCACCATATTCTGAGAGCCATAACTTTTTTATTTTTCAGTCAAAAAAGCTGTGTAAGGGCTTGTTTTTTGCGGGACGGGATGTAGTTTGTATTGGTACTATTTTGGCGTACATGCGACTTTTTGATCACTTTTTATTCTATATTTTTGAGGGTTGATGACCAAAAAAATAGTGATTCTGACATTGTTTTTTAATTTATTTTTTTTGCGCTGTTCACCGTGCGGGAAAAATAATATTATAGTTTTATAGTTTGGGTCGTTGTGAACGCGGTCATACCAAATATGTGTACTTTTTTTTTATTTTTTCATTTTTTTCCTATAATAAAAGACTTCTTATAGAAGAAAAAAAAGCATTTTTTGTTTTTGTAACTTATAACTTATTTTTACACTTTTCTAAAACACTTATTCCTTTTTTTTTTTTTTTACTTTTTACCGGTTTTACTTGAAGACCCTCAGCACTGACCGCTGCTATAATACATTACACTACCTAGGTAGTGCAACGTATTATAAACTTTCAGTGTGACGCTGAGAGTCACACTGACAGGAAGCTTATGAGGACCTGCCTCCGGCTGGTTCTCATAGGCTGCTGGGCTTGGCAGACCCGGGGGCTGTTATATGGCCTCCGGTTTTGCCTTATAACCGATTGCAGCACCTGCAATCGGTCCCCGGTTAAGTTTGTTGTAGCAACAAACGTTCGAGTTTGTTGTAGTAACAAACTTTCCAGTTCGTTGCTACAACAAACTTTCCCTGTGATCACATGACCGGAACCTGAACCAATTAGGTCCCGGTCATGTCTCCGGGACTAGAGGCAGGGGATAACAGCGTGATCCGAGTGTCAGCGTTACTCTGAGACACCCGGATCGCGCTTTTAACACCCACCATGAATTCACGTCGGAGCTGCGCAGAGCCCAGCAAGCGCCGACGTGAATTTACTGTGGGCGGTCGGGAAGCGGTTAAAGAACCTTATATTAAAAGAGATCACAAGTTTTAAGAACACCTCGATACCAACTATAAAAAAATAAATGGGAAAACTAGATTTTTTTTTCGTTTTTAACTTTAAATATTTTATTTTAAATATTTGATTGTTTCATCTCTGGTACAATACTTCTATGGCGAGCTTCTTTGAAAGTCCGAGACACTCCCCCCTCCAATGGATGAGTGCTTACGACATCAACGCTCATCCATCAGAGGGCAGTGGAAGGGGGTGGGGGAGTGAATCAGACTTCCAAAGAAGCTCTCCATAGCGAAGTCTAAGACGGTGGTGGCCATCTTGGAAAGCGGCTGTATCATTCAGGAGCAGCAGGCATGGTTGTGGATATATTTCCAATGTACAATTAAAAATAGTGTATCCGTGTGATTGGTGCAACTTTTTAATTACATTTAATTAAAAAATATTTTTGAGATACAGCTTCTTTGTATCCTGTATACAGAGGAGCTGTATCTTGCGCTGAGACCTGAATACATTAGATCAGCAGGTCCTGTGTCTCTGACGCGCAGGATCCACCTGTTAGCGATCACATCTAAGTTATGAACTTAAATGTGATCAATAACTGCTTAATCCTGCGTGTCAGGGTTTTTTTTATCCCCAGTGCGTATGAAAAAATATTGATTACTTACCGGTAATCGGTTTTTCAAGAACATATGACAGCACCCCTGGAGAGATGTCCCATCCGCTGGACAGGAAACCTGAGGATATAAAAAGGGACACACCTCTCCACACACCCAGTCTTTAACCCCTTCCCGCTCCTTGACGTACTATTACGTCATGGCAGCTGTATCGTTCGCGCTCCATGACGTAATAGTACGTCACGGGAGTAACGGCCGTTTCGGCCGTCCTCCCGACACATACAGGAGCTGTGACGCTGCTGTCTTGTTCAGCAGCTGTCACAGCTCCTACAGCGGGGACCGATCGCTGTGTCCCCGCTGATTAACCCCTTAAAAGCCGCGTTCTATAGAGATCGCGGCTTTTTAGGGGTTAAGCTGCCATCGCCAGCCTGCTACGCGATAGCGGCCGGCGATGGTGACTATGGCAACCGGACACCAAACAATGGAGTCCGGCTATGCCATAGACGGAAGCCTAGTGGGTCCTGACAACGTCAGGACCCACTATGCTTGCTGTCAGTGAGTAGCTGACAGTTCTAATACACTGCACTACGCATGTAGTGCAGTGTATTAGAATAGCGATCAGGGCCTCCTGCCCTCAAGTCCCCTAGTGGGACAAAGTAATAAAGTAAAAAAAAAGTTCAAAAAAGATGTGTAAAAATAAGAAAATAAAAGTTTTAAAAGTAATAAAAGTAAAAGTCCCACTTTTTCCCTTATCAGTCCTTTATTATTAATAAAAATATATAAACAAACAAATAAACTATACATAATTGGTATCGCCGCGTCCGTAACGGCCTGAACTACAAAATTATTTTGTTATTTATCCCGCACGGTGAACGCCGTAAAAAAAAATATTAATAAACCGTACCACAATCACAATTGTTTGGTCACTTCACCTCCCAAAAAATGGAATAAAAAGAGATCAAAAAGTCGCATGTACCTAAAAATGGTCCTGATGGAAAATACAGTTCGTTACGCAAAAAATAAGTCCTCGCACGGCTTTATTGATTGAAAAATAAAAACGTTCTGGCTCTTAGAATAAGGTAACGCAAAAAGTGAATGATTGTTTACAAAACGTATTTTATTGTGCAAACGCCATAAGACATAAAAAAAAACTATAAACATCTGGTATCGCCGTGATCGTATTGCCCCGCAGAATAAAGTTAATATATCATTTATAGCGCACGGTGAACGCTGTAAAAAAAAAAGTATACAAAAACAATAGTAGAATTGCTGTTTATTAGTCACCACGCCACCTAAAAATGGAATAAAAACTGATCAAAAAGCCGCATGCACCCCATGAAAACTACAATGGATTCCTCAAGGGGTCTAGTTTCCAAATTGGGGTCACTTTTGGGGGGTTTCCAATGTTTTGGCACCACAAGACCTCTTCAAACCGGACATGGTGCCTAATAAAAAAGAGGGCTCAAAATCCGCTAGGTGCTCCTTTGCTTCGGAGGCCGGTGCTTCAGTCCATTACCGCACTAGGGCCACATGTGGGATATTTCTCAAAACTGCAGAATCTGGGTAATAAGTATTGAGTTGCGTTTCTCTGATAAATCCTTTTGTGTTATAAAAAAAATGGTATAAAAAGAGTAAATTTCACCTCTACTTTGCTCTAAATTTCTGTGAAACACCTAAAGGGTTCATAAACTTTCTAAATGCTGTTGTGAATACTTTGAGGGGTCTAGTTTCTAAAATGGGGTGTTTGATAGGGGTTTCTAATATATGGGCCCCTCAAAGCAACTTCAGAAATGAACTGGAACCTAAAAAAATAAATAAATGAGGCAATACTTCGCTTCTTACATTATACTGATAATGAGCCGTGCCCACTCCGAGATGACCCCAGTTTTGACCGTTTGTATAAACGGAGACCCCTATTAGACCGTTCCAGTGCCCGGTTTTCCCAAGCATACACCCCCGAGAAGTGTTTTTCTATTGATGAGTCCCTGGTACATTTTAAAGGGAGGGTTCAATTCCGCCAGTACCTGCCAGGTAAGAGGGCAAGGTATGGCGTGAAGATGTATAAGCTGTGCGAGAGTGCATCAGGGTATACCTACAGGTTTAGGATATATGAAGGAAAGGCCACCCCCAAACCAGACTGCATCCTGGACTACAATAGGTACATGGGAGGGATGGACTTGTCAAATCAAGTCCTGAAGCCCTACAGCGCCATGCGGTGTGGTATAAGAAGCTGGCCGGGCACATCATACAGATGGCTTTGTACAATGCGTATGTGCTACGTCGATGTGCAGGCCAGAGGGGAACTTTCCTGGAATTTCAAGATCTAATCTTTAGGGACCAGGAAGGGGGGGCACCCAGTACTTCTGGAAGCGAGGCCACACGCATCGTACCAGGGCAACACTTTCCAGGAGAAGGTCCCCAAACCGGTGGAAAGGGAAAGAGTCAAAAGAGGTGCAGAGTCTGCTATAAGAGGGGGATAAGGAAGAACACAATATACCAATGTGACACGTGTCCCGAAAAACCAGGGCTCTGTATAAAAGATTGTTTTAAAATGTATCATACATCCCTTGATTTTTAATTTACCCTGATGCACTCCGCACAGCTTACCCCCCTCATCTTTCCCTTCTGAGCCCTGCCGTATGCCCAGGCAGCTGATAACAGCCACATGTAGGGTATTGTCGTACCCAGGAGAACCCACATTACAATTTAAGGGGTGTATATCTCCGGTGGCGCATGCTGGGCACACTATATTGGACACTGAAATGGCATATACATATATAAAATTGCAAATCTCACACTGCACCATCTGCTGCGCATTATCTTTTACACAGTACCTGTGGGGTCAAAATGCTCACTACACCTCTAGATGAATGTCTTAAGGGGTGTAGTTTTTAAAATGGGGTCACTTCTCGGGGGTTTCAACTGTACTGGTACCTCAGGGGCTTCTGCACACATGACTTAGCACCAGAAAAGCTCCAGTAGGCCAAATGGTGGTCCTTTCCTTCTGAGCCCTCCCATGGGCCCAAAGGGCAGTTTATCACCACAAATGGGGTATTGCCGCACTAAGGACAAATTGGGCAACAAAATGGGGTATGTTGTTCCTTGTGAAAATAAGAAATTTTGATCAAAAATGACATCTTATTGGAAAAAATATCATTTTTTTCATTTCACAGCCCAATTCAAATAGGTGCTGTGAAAAACCTGTGCGGTCAAAATGATAACAAAAACCATAAATGAATTCCTTGAGGGGTGTAGTTTCCAAAATGGGGTCACTTCTGGTGGGTTTCCATTGCTTTGATACCTCTGGGGCTCTGCAAATGCGACATGGCACCCGAAAACCAATCCAGCAAAATCTGGACTCCAACAAACACATAGCGCTCCTTTCCTTCTGAGCCCTCCCATGGGCCCAAACGGCAGTTTATCACCACAAATGGGGTATTGCCGCACTAAGGACAAATTGGGCAACAAAATGGGGTATGTTGTTCCCTGTGAAAATAAGAAAATTTGATCAAAAATGACATTTTATTGGAAAAAATATCATTTTTTTCATTTCACAGCCCAATTCAAATAGGTGCTGTGAAAAAACTGTGCGGTCAAAATGATAACAAAAACCATAAATGAATTCCTTGAGGGGTGTAATTTCCAAAATGGGGTCACTTCTGGTGGGTTTCCATTGTTTTGATACCTCAACGCCTCTTCAAACCTGGCATGCTGCCTAAAATATATTCTAATAAAAAAAGAGGCCTCAAAATGCACTAGGTGCTTCTTTGCTTCTAGGGCTTGTGTTTTAGTCCACGAGCGCAGTAGGGCCACATGTGGGACATTTCTAAAAACTGCAGAATCTGGACAATACATATTTAGTAGTATTTCTCTGGTAAAACCTTCTCTGTTACTAAAAAAAAATTGAATAAAATTGAAATTCAGCAGAAAAAATGAAATTTGCAAATTTCATTTCCACTTTGCTTTAATTCCTGTGAAATGCCTGAAGGGTTAAAAAACTTTCTATATGCTGTTTTGAATACTTTGAGGAGTCTAGTTTTTAAAATGGGGTGTTTTATGGGGGTTTCTAATACATAGGCCCCTCAAATCCACTTCAGAACTGAACTGGCACCTTCAAAAAAAGGCTTTTGCAATTTTCTTAAGAATATGAGAAATTGCTGTTTATGTTCTAAGCCTTGTAACGTCCAAGAAAAATAAAATAATGTTCAAAAAACGATGCCAATCTAAAGTAGACATATGGGAAATGTGAACTAGTAACTATTTTGGGTGGTATAACCGTCTGTTTTACAAGCAGATGCATTTAAATTCTGAAAAATGCTATTTTTTGTAAATTTTCTCTAAATTTTGCAATTTTTCACAAATAAAGACTGAATATATCGACCAAATTTTACCACGAACATGAAGCCCAAAGTGTCACGAGAAAACAATCTCAGAATCGCTTGGATAGGTTTAAGCATTCCGACGTTATTACCACATAAAGTGAAATATGTCAGATTTGAAAAATGGGCTCTGAGCCTTAAGGCCCAAACTAGGCTGCGTCCTTAAGGGGTTAAAAAGAACTCAGGATGAGAAATAGTTTAGTTTATATTGTTACTTATTTATTTTTTGCACCACCCAAGTGAAATTCCCTCACACCTTTATATATATATATATATATATATATATATATATATATATATATATATACACACACACACAGTATTCACAAAGAATCGCTTTGAATTTAGGTTAGCGATCTACCTTATGAGGGCTCATCTGCTACAAACAATAGGGAGGGTAACAGCGGGGTGCGGTCATAGGTTCTTGAAAAACCGATTACCGATAAGTAATCAATCTTTTACCCTTTCACCTATGACAGCACCCCTGGAGATGTAAAATAGAAATCAGTATTTTTAGGGTGGGACCACAGCTTGTAGCACCTTTCTACCAAAGGCCAAGTCAGAGGCTGTATGAAGTTGTAATCGGTAATGCTTGAAAACGGTGTGAGGAGAACTCCATATCTGGTCTAGAGATGCCTCTGCTCTCTCCGCCTACAAAGTGGACACAGCCCTGGTGGAGTGAGCTCCGAAAAACTCTGGGGGTTTGAGCTTCTGATTTAAGTAGGATTTATATAAGACACTGTGGTCGTGTTGTCGGAATAGATCTTTAAGTGTCGACCTGAAATTGCAGGTATGGATCTCTTCAAGGCCTGAAGAACTGCCGCCAGTTCCCTGAAGTTGGAGGATTTCTGAACGGTCCGTTGATCCCATTGACCCTGAAGAAAAGAGGAGTCGTAATGAGCTCCCCACCCCAAAGGACTCGCATCTGTGGTAATGTTGAGAGTAGGGGTTAACTTCCATGGAATACCCCGCATGAGGTTCTCCCTGTTCAACTACCATCTGAGAGACAGCCAGGCTGCGGATGACATGTGTAGGGGTTGGTCTAGGGAGAGACTGCTCCTGTCCCACTGATTTAAAATGTCCCACTGTAAGGGGGGATTCACACGAGCGTGTATTCGGTCCGTGCGGGCCGCGTGGTTTTCACGCGGCACGCATGGACCAATACAAGTCTATGGGGCAGTACAGACAGTCCGTGCTTTTTGCGCAGCGTTTGTCTGCTGCGCAAAAAGCGCGACAGGTTCAATAACTCTGCGTATTTCGCGCATCACGCACCCATTGAAGTCAATGGGTGCGTGAAAATCACGCGCACCACACGGAAGCACTTCCGTGGGACGAGCGTGATTCGCGCAACAGCAGTGAAAAGGATGAATGAAAACCGAAAAGCACCACGTGCTTTTCTGTTTCCGAACATCCAAACGGAGTGTCTTTGCGATGAGCGAAGCCGGACAAGCGTACCGAACTTCACCGGGTTCGGCCAAACTCGTTTTGGCCGATCCCGGCAAAAAAATTATCGGTACGCGACGTCAGGAGATAGTCACTGTCCATGGTGCTGAAAGAGTTAAACTGTTTCAGCACCATGGACAGTGACTTGCGATCCCAAAATACATTAACCTGTAAAAAAAAAAACGAAGTTCTAACTTACCGATTACTCCTGTCTCCTTCCTGCAGTCCGACCTCCCGGGGTGACACTTCAGTTCAAGTGACAGCTCCAGCCAATCACAGGCCAAGCACAGGCTGCAGCCAATCACAGGCTGCAGCGGTCACTTGGACTGCTGCGTCATCCAGGGAGGTGGGGCCCGATGTCAAGAGAGGCGCGTCACCAAGGACGCGTCACCAAGGCAACGGCCGGGAAGTTCTCGGTAAGTAGGAACTTTATCTTTTTTTTTTACAGGTTTTTCGCTGTTGTGTTCGGCATTCACTGTCGAGGGTGCTGAAAGATTTAGCTCTTTCAGCACCTTGGACAGTGACGGGCGTTGACAAGCCTCATCTCTATGATGCCGGCTGCGCGAAAATCACGCAGCCGCGCATCAGACACGCATGACACACGCAGCTGTCAAATGGTTTTTGCGCTCGCAAAACGCTGCGTTGTTTGCGCGCGCAAAAACGCAACGTTCGTGTGAATCTCCCCTAAGGCCCTGGACCTGAAGTGAGCCCATAGTACAGCTGGGATGCATGATGCCATGAGGCCCAGGACGGACATAGCTTTCCTGAAAGATGTCATATGGCCTAGGTCGATTTCTGATATTCTGTCTATCAGGGGATTGACTTTGTCTTCTGGAAGGAAGGACATCTGCTTGGAGGAGTCTAGCAGAAGTCCTAGGAATACGCATCTTTTTGATGGGTTTAAATTTGATTTTTTGAAATTTATGTTCCATCCTAACTTTGCTAGTATAGCGCAAACTATTTGTATTTCTAGGGTCAAGGTTTGAGATGTTTCTGCGACCAACAAAAAAATCGTTCAGGTACGGGATCAGGAGGATGTCGTTCGTCCTGATGTAAGAGATCATTTCCGCTATTAGTTTTGAAAATACCCTTGGAGCTTGTGAGATGCCAAAGGGGAGGGCTCTGTATTGTAGGTGAAGTAAAGACCCATTGAGTGTCACTGCTACCCTCAGATATTTTTGATGATGCTGACATATGGGTACGTGGTAGTAAGCATCCTCCAGGTCTATTGATGCCATCACGCAATCCCTGGAGAGATTTATAGTTGACGCAATGCTCTCCATGCAGAATTTTTTGTAGGTCAGATAAAGATTTAATCTTTTTAAGTTTATAATGACCCTGTGTTTTCCTCCTGTCTCTATGCTTGGAACCTGAATTAGGACTCTTTTTTTTAGGAGTGACAGGACTTCTAATTCTAGGATTTTCTGCCGCTCTGGGTCCCTTAAAAACCTTGTGGGAAAAAAATCTGTCTGGGGGAAGAAACCTGAACTCTAGCATGTAGCCCGTTCTTATGATTCCTAGAATCCAAGGATTCGCTGATATCTTCTGCCAATCCTTGAAAAACAGGGAGAGACGACCCCCCACCATGGACCCTTTGGCGTCATTGTTGGTCTCTATTTTTAGGGTCATTTTGGGGCCTGAAGAGAAAGGACTTATCCTTCCTTGTAAATCTTGAGGATCTAAATTCCTGTCCCCTAGGGTTAGGTCTTTTGTTATTAGGCCCTTTGGGACGAAAGGAATCTTTTGTTGGTCTTGCTTGTGTAGGAAACCCCTTCTTGCTATCTGACGCTTTTACCAGAAGGTCGTCAAGTGGGGGCCCAAAAAGATAATCTCCCGAGCAGGGAATAGCGCACAGCTTCCCTTTGGATCCAGTGTCTCCTTTCCAGGTTTTCAGCCAGATAGCTCCTCTAGCGGAACTTGACAGGGCGGCTGATCTGGCGGAAAGGCGTACAGAGTCTACTGAGGCATCTGACAAGAAGTCTGCTGCCTTGGAAAGTGTTGGAAGGGAGGATAAGATTTGATCCCGAGGGGTCGTCTTTTAGATGAAGCTCCAATTGTGCGAGCCAAATTTTCAGAGATCTGGCCACACAAGTCGCTGCAATGCCTGGTTTAAAGGCCCCTATAGAAGCTTCTCAGGTCTTTTTTAGATAGAAGTCAGCCTTCCTATCCATAGGGTCAGACAAGGAGCCTGGATCTTCAAAGGGAAGGGAGTGTTTCCTTGAAATTTTAGCTACTGGGGCATCGAGTCTAGGGGTGTTATCCCAGTCCTTACATACATCGTCCTCAATGGGATACTTCCTTTTGAGGAATTTGGGAATACCTGCTTTCCGATCAGGATTTTTCCATTCTCTTTTAATGAGGCTGGTTATGTTCCTATGGATGGGAAAGGTTCTATTCTTTTTAGGCCCTAGGCCTTGAAACATTGTGTCCTGGACAGACCGAGGTTCCTTAGGATCATCAATGTTCATAGTAGCCCTTACTGTCTTGAGGAGTAGGTCTATGTCTGCTGCTGGGAACAAATTCTTCCCTCCCCCGTCCTCACCTGAGGAATCTAAGGAGCTGTACTCCCCTTCTCCTAGTTGAGGATCCTCCTCAGCTGAGAAATCAGAATCTATCCGGCTAGAAGAGGCAGATGGTAAATCTTTTTTCCTTTTAAGGGACTTTAGGGAGTTTCTAACTTCTGCCCTCACAATATCCTTGATACCTGTGGCTAAGTTTGTAAACCCCTTCTGAGATAATGTTGTCTAAACATTTGACAGAGCCTTTTATTATAGGATGATGCAAATTTCTTTTTACATATAGCACATTCCTTGTTGTGGGCCTTATCCTGTTTTTTTCTAGGACAATCCCTGGCCTAAACATATGTACAAAAGAAAGGGGAACAGTATTTAGTAAGGAAGAGGGTCTTTTAATCTTACCCCATATTCCTGGCGTCCTCAAGTACCGGAATGGAGGACTTGTCCTGGTGCTTCTCCTGGTGTTTCCATAATGGAGGAAGAAGACTGGAGACCGAAGCTCCTGCTGTTTTAAGCCTAAATAGACCTTGGATTGGCTGGGAGGCCCTCAGCTCCGGACGCTGGAGCGCTTCCTCCCCGCATGGGTCACCGGAACCACCGCCTACTGGAGTTTTGGACGCGTCACCCCGCCGGAAGTGACGCATCACGGCGACCGGAAGTCTCGGTGAATGCGCCGGAATCTGCCAACGCTGGGCATCGTCCAGCCCAGAGAGCCGAACGTGACTCTGGGAAACCGCTCCCCGCCACCTCCAAGGAGGGAGGCGATGGACCAGGAGAGGAGGGAGTACCTATATCAGCTCAAGGTTGTTCCCTCCAAAGGAAACTTACACCTTCCAGAGTACCCCTAGAGAAAATAAGGTAAGACCTTGCTAGGGGGTCTGCAACCCCGGGAGAAGTGTTTTCCTCAGGACAATCCTTCCATCCAGAGGACAGGAAACCTAACTGGGTGTGTGGAGAGGTGTGTCCCTATTTATACCCTCAGGTTTCCTGTCCAGCGGATGGGACATCTCTCCAGGGGTGCTGTCATAGGTGAAAGGGTAAAAATGGGATGGATCCCGCATACCAGATGTCACTGGTGTGCCAGACCTCACTTTGACATATGGCGTGGGAATGTTCGTATATTATTTCATTCTGGAGTAAGGTGATTTCTATGCAGTCTACTATCCTCATGATTCCAGTACCTAATTTCCCCGTGGTATGTCTACTGGTTTTCATAGACTAATCAACATGGCCATATGACATGCGTATATTCCTACGGAAAACTCGGGTTTTTTGCCAAGAAGGTAGCAGCGATGAAGAAATTGGTTAATACTACTATTCCGTTCGAAAATGTGGTGTATAAAAATAGAGGTTGCCTTAAAAAAAATGTTGCATGACTACTTGTATATTTTTGCGTGACTACGCTCATACTTGAAAATTTCTTTTGTCCTGCTCTCGCTTCTAATTTTGTGTACTCATATGAATTGCACATGTGCAGAACGGTTTGGTTTGTACTGTTTATTTCATTCCTGCATACATTGTACCAAACTTTATTCAATAAACCAAGTTTAAATAAATAAATATTCACCTAACCCCGTTCCCACAAGTAGAGGAGATCCCTCGGAAGGTCTGTCAAGTGTGTGACTCGGCGCAGACAGGCGCGATGACGTCACTGCATCGTGCCGGTCTGTGCCAGGAATTACATAGGCTCCCTGCTCCACCATTAGTTTCAACTGTATCTGTGCCCTGATGACACATATACAGCTGAAACCAGGACATAACCAAACCGGAAAAATAACAAAATGCGCAAGAGGACGTCTGTTATGTGCGCTGAATTCAATTTTTTATTAATTTCCCAGCCCTACGCAAACGTATGTTAGATCGCTCTTTTTTTTTTTTTCAAATTATTCCTGTTTGACACAAAGTTATGTGAAAATGGACATTGCTGCCAACAGTCTGTCAAGACAATTGCAATTGTCACCTTTCAAGAAATAAATAGGGTTTGGGGGGTGCACTCAAAACGCACTCAAAACACACACACACACACACACACACACACACACACACACACACACACACACACACACACGATCCAAAGAATCAGGCAGCACTCCAAGGTATAGGCAAAAAAAGTGGTGGTGTTTTATTGGTCCATCACTAAATGCAATGGTTCAGCTCAACACAAGAGCCTTTCTCAAGCTGCCTATACCTTGGAGTGCTGCCTGATTCTTTGGATCTACTAGTTTTGGGTCTTATGGTCGTGACCCACGCAGGCTTGCACCCGCATACTATTGGGGGGCTGTACGGCTGACATCTTTTTTGGATGATATATATATATTCTCTGCTTGGGTCACACTTTTGGCCAACAGTATAAATTTGCATGCAAGTTTTATAAAAAAAAAATAAATTTGACACAAAATTACATGAGGATGCCTGGGTATATGAAGTGCAAATCCGGGGGTACATCGTTAGGCCCCCGGGGCTGCCATGATAACCATTGTCACCCTGCAATTGTGTCACAGGAGGGCTGATGGGATGACGGAGGGGCCCCTCTCTCTGACAGCTTAGATACCGCGCCCGCTATTGACTGCGGCAGTTACAGTAAAGTGTCGGCTGTAACAAAGTGGATACCCACTGGGTATTGAGCTAACCCATAAAAACATTGGAGGAATCAATTTTTTTTCCATTTTACCCCACAAAGATTTTTTCCCAGTCTTTCAGTACATAATATAGTACATTGTATGGTACATTAAACGTTGCTATTAAAAACGTTAACTCGACCATCAAAAAAGATGCTCTCTTACGGCTTTGTTGACATAAAAATAAAAACGTTATGCCTTTGGGATGGAGGGGAGGAAAACATGAGAAATTAAATAACGAAAATTTGCTGCTTTTTTAAAGGGGGTTAAAATTTATTAGAAATCACCTTGGCATTCGTTGGCGTGTATAAGCGAACAAGGTAACTTCTAGTGTTGTAGGCAGAAAAATTGAAAGAATAATCTGAATTAAAAACACAATCATTTTTTGGCACTCTTAATTTTTTTTTTTTTGCACACGGTACCTAAATGACTGTACCATTTGGTGTGTGTTCAAAATGTACTGTCCGGAAAATACATGCTGTACATTATGCATGCAAAAATGCCCAAAAATAAAAATCAAGCGTTTTCTGGCAGCATTCAAAAGCCTTCCATTGACCAGATGTTTTTTTGTTACAAAACGTGTAATTTAATTACGCCCACGTAAATAATGCAACACATGCACTAACAGCGCATGTTTACATGAAGTCAATCATAAGCCTTAACCCCTTCCCTCTTTGGCCACTTTTGACCTTCCTGACAGAGCCTCATTTTTCAAATCTGACATGTTTCACTTTATGTGGTAGTAACTCCGGAATGCTTTTACCTATCCAAGCGATTCTGAGATTGTTTTCTCGTGACACATTGGACTTTATGTTACTGGCAAAATTTGCCCGATACATTCAGTATTTAATTGTGAAAAACACCAAAATTTAGCGAAAAATTGCAAAAATTAGCATTTTTCTCAATTTAAATGTATCTGCTTGTAAGACAGGCAGTTATAACACACAAAAATGTTGCTAACTAACATCCCCCATATGTCTACTTTAGATTGGCATCGTTTTTTGAACATCATTTTATTTTTCTAGGACGTTACAAGGCTTAGAACTTTAGCAGCAATTTCTCACATTTTCAAGAAAATTTAAAAATGCTATTTTTACAGGGGCCAGTTCAGGTGTGAAGTGGCTTTGAGGTCCTTAGATATTAGAAACCCCCAATAAGTCACCCCATTTTAAAAACTGCACCCCTCAAAGTATTCAAAACAGCATTTAGAAAGTTTCTTAACCCTTTAGACATTGCGCAGGAATTAAGGCAAAGTAGAGGTGAAATTTACAAAGTTCATTATTTTTTTCCAGAAATTCATTTTGAATCCATTTTTTTTGTACCACAGAAGGTTTTACCCAAGAAATGCCACTCAATATTTATTGCCCAGGTTATGCAGTTTTAGGAAATATCCCACATATGGCCGTAGCGTGCTATTGGACTGAAGCACCGGCCTCAGAAGCAAAGGAGCACCTGGTGGATTTTGGGCCTCCTTTTTATTAGAATATATTTTAGGCACCATATCAGCTTTGAACAGGTCTTGTGGAACTAAAACAGTGGAAACCCCCCAAAAGTGATCCCATTTGGGAAACTACACCCCTCGAGGAATTTATTTAGGGGTGTAGCAAGAGTTTTGACCGGCCAGTTTTTTTGCAAAAATTTTTGGAACTAGGCCATGAAAATGAAAATCTACATTTTTTCAAATTACATGTAGGTTTAGCTAATGTTTTTTCATTTCCAAAAGAACTAAAGTAGAAAAAGCACCACAACATTTGTAGAGCAATTTCTCCCGAGTAAAACAATACCCCACATGTGGTCATAAACGGTTGTTTGGACACACGGCAGGGCTTAGAATGGAAAGAGCGCCATTTGGCTCTTGGAGCTCAAATTTAGCAGGAATGGTTTGCGGAGGCCATGTCACATTTACGAAGCCCCTGAGGGGACAAAACAGTGGAAACCCCCAACAAGTGACCCCATTTTGTAAACTATACCCCTTGAGGAAATTATCTAGGGGTATAGTGAGCATTTTGACCCCACAGATTTCTTGCAGAAATTTTTGGAAGTAGGCTGTGAAAATGAAAATCTACATTTTTTCAAATAAAATTTAGGTTTAGCTAATTTTTTTTCATTTTCACAAGGACTAAAGGAGAAAAAGCACCGTAAAATTTGTAAAGAAATTTCTCCCGAGTAAAACAATACCCCACATGTGGTAATAAACGGCTGTTTGGACACACAGCGAGGCTGAGAAGGGAAAGAGCGCCATTTGGCTTTTGGAACTCTAATTTAGCAGGAATGGTTTGCGGAGGCCATGTCGCATTTGCAAAGCCCCTGAGGGGACAAAACAGTGGAAACCCCCAACAAGTGACCCCATTTTGGAAACTACACCCCATGAGGAAATTATCTAGGGGTACAGTGAGCAGTTTGACCCCACAGGTGTTTTACAGAACTGATTGGAAATAGGGCGTAAAAATGAAAATGTAAATTTTTTCAAAGAAAATGTAGGTTTAGGTATTTTTTTTTCATTTCCACAAGGACTAAAGGAGAAAAAGCACCATAACATTTGTAAAGCAACTTCTCCCGAGTAAAACAATACCCCACATGTGGTCACAAACATCTGTTTGGACACACGGTAGGGCTCAGAATGGAACTAGCACCATTTGGATTTTGGAATGGTTTCTGGGCGCCATGTCACATTTGCTGAGCCCCTGTAGTACTAGTATAGTGGAAACACCCCAAAAGTGACTCCATTTGGGAAACTGCACCCCCTGAGGAATCATCTAGGGGTATAGTGAAAATTTTGATCCCAAAGGTTTTTTGCTGAATTAATTAGAATTAAGCCATGAAAATGAAAAATAATTTTTTTTCCAACAAGATGTCGTTTTAGATCAACATTTTTCATTTTTACAAGGAATAGAGAAGAAAAAGCACCCCAACATTTGTAAAGTAATTTCTCCCGAGTACGGTAACACCCCATATGTGGTTATAATCAGCTGTTTACATATATGGGAGCATACAGAAGAAAAGGAGCTGTATTTATCTTTTGGAGCGTAGATTTTGCTGGAATGGTTTGCGGACGCCATGTTGCATTTGCAAAACCCCTGATGTACCAAACAAAAGTGACCGCATTTTAGAAACTACACCCCTAAAGGCATTTATCAAGGGGTGTAGTGAGAATTTAGACTCCACAGGTGTTTTTCAGAAATGAATACGCAGTGGATTGTGCAAAGGGAAAATTGCAATTTCTCCACTGATCTGCCCATTCACCGCACAAGATGTTGTGCCCCTAGAGAATCTTACCCCATAAATTGTTAAGCGGGTTCTCCCGGGTATGGTAATGCCTTACTTGTGGCCATAAATTGCTGTTTGGGTACACTGTAGGGCTAAGAAGGGAAAGACCGCCATTTTGAGCATGGATTTTGCTTGGTAATAGTTCTGTTTGGGGTTTTGCTGGTATTTCCGTTTATAATGTGGTGGCATATGTAATCTGTGCGGAGTATATCAGGGGTATATGTAATCTGTGCGGAGTATATCAGGGTATATGTAATCTGTGCGGAGAACATCAGGGCATAATAAGAGGGTATAATAATGGGGTAAATAATACAATTATTCATAGATGTGTGTTACGATGTGAAGCGATCCGTTATGCACAGGCCAGTGTCGCACTGATAAACGGTTTTCTTTCTTATCCCCCTTTTGTAACGCTCTGCACCTTTTGGGGACTTTTTCTCCTTCGTAGTTTGGGAAATATTACTGGGAAAGTTTTGCGCTGGTATAATACGGGCGCCCTCGCTTCCAGCGGATGTGCTATGTCCCTTCCCTTTCCCAGTTCCTAAATACTAGGGCCCTGAAACTGAAGGAATGTTCCCCTCCGGCCTGCACATTGAGATGTTTTTTCATCACCGCATTACTAGTGCCGTAACGTTTTTCTTTTTCAGTTGATTGAGCGGTGTGCGGGCTTGTTTTTTGCGAGACGGGCTGTAGATTTTATTGGTATCATTTTGGAACACATACGACTTTTTGATCACTTTTTATTTCATTTTTTGGTAAAGGAAATTACCAAAAACAAGCAATTCTAGAATAGTTTTTTATTGGTTTTTTTATCGGCATCCACAGTGCGCCCTAAATTACATGTTGGCTTTATTCTGCGGGTCGATACGATTACGGCGATACCAAATTTATATAGTTTTTTTCATGTATTGCAGCTTTTGCACAATAAAATCACTTTTTTTATAAAATCATTTGTTTTCTGTGTCGCCATATTCTAAGACCCATAACTTTTTTATTTTTGCGTGCACGAAACGGTGTCAGGGATTATTTTTTGCGGGACGGATTGTCGTTTTTATTAGTACTATTTTGGAGTAAATGTGACTTTTTGATCACTTTTTATAGCATTTTTTGGAAGGAGATGTGACCTAAAAACAAAGATTCTGGCGCTGTTTTTCATGTTTTTTTTTTACCGCGTTCACCGTGCGGGATAAATTACATAATAGTTTTGTAGTTTGGGTCGTTACGGACGCGGCGATACCAATTATGTATAGTTTTTTTGATTTTTACGGTTTTTCCCATAATAAAAGACTTACTATGGGAAAAAAGTCAGTTTAGCTTTATTTTTATTTGAAATGTGTGTGTTTTTATTGTTTTACCACATTTTTATTAACTTTTTTTTACTTTTTTTACTTGTCCCACTAGGGGACATGAGGGCCTGATGCCCCGATCGCTACTCTAATACACTGCACTACATACGTAGTGCAGTGTATTAGCGCTGTCAGTTATTCACTGACAGCAAGCCTATGAGGACACGCCGCAGGCGGGTCCTCATCGGCTCCCGTACAAGGCAGACTCGGACGCCATTTTCTGGCGTCCGATTGCCACAGCAACCCAGCGATTGCATCACTGGGTTGCCGATCGGGTGAAAACCTATCAGATGCTGCGCTCTATTGAGCGCAGCATTTGAGGGGTTAATCTGCCGGATCGGAGAATAGCTCCGGTCCTGGCAGTTACAGGAGGGTGCCAGCTGTATAATACAGCTGTCACCCCACGGTGATGGTGCCGGCTCTGCTTCTGAGCCCGCACCATCACTGCGCCGTATATATACGGCGCTTTGCGGGAAGCACCTCCCGACAGCGCCGTATATATACGGCGGATGTCGGGAAGGGGTTAAAGAGGCTCTGTCACCACATTATAAGTGCCCTATCTCCTACATAAGGAGATCGGCGCTGTAATGTAGGTGACAGCAGTGCTTTTTATTTCGAAAAACGATCTATTTTTACCACTTTGAGCGATTTTTATATTTATGCTAATTAGGTTCTTCATGCCCAAGTGGGCGTGTTTTTACTTTAGACTAAGTGGGCGTTGTACAGAGGAGTGTATGACGCTGACCAATCAGCCTCATGCACTTCTCTCCATTCATTTACACTGCACTAGCGATATAGCTATATCGCTATGTGCAGCCACATACACAAACACTAACATTACTGCAGTGTCCTGATAATGAATATACATCACTACCAGCCAGGACGTGAGGTTTATTCAGAATCCTGACCCGTCTGAATCTTTTCTGTGAAATTTTCAGCAAGGCAAACGTAATCTCGTTTACATCGTAATCTCGTGAGATTACGCTTGCCTTGCTGGAATCTCACAGAAAAGATTCAGACGTGTCAGGATTCTGAATACACATCACGTCATGGCTGGAGGTAATGTATATTCATTATCAGGAAACTGCAGTAATGTTAGTGTTTGTGTATGTAGCTGCATATAACGATATAGCTATATCGCTAGTGCAGTGCAAATGAATGGAGAGGTGTGCATGATGCTGATTGGTCAGCGTCATACACTCCTCTGTACAACGCCCACTTGGTCTAAAGTAAAAACACGCCCACTTGGGCATTAAGAAACTAATTAGCATAAAGCTAAAAATCGCTCATAAAGTGGTAAAAATAGATAGTTTATCTAAATAAAAAAACACTGCTGTCACCTACATTACAGTGCCAATCTCCTTATGTAGGAGATAGGGCACTTCTAATGTGGTGACAGAGCCTCTTTAAATGTGTGTTTTTATGTGGCTTCTGCCATGTAAAAAGCACCTAAAAAAAATATATATATATATATATATACTGTGTGAATATGCCCTTTTCAAATTGCGTGTATTTGATTTTCTACAAACTTCCACCAGACACAAAGTAGAAGCTGCTCTCAAGTCAAGCATGGCTGTAATAAATGCAAGTCATTGCTGGGCAGTTTCGCCTGTATGTAAATACAATGCCAACAAAAAATGATCCGTATGATGCTAGTGAAGAAAAAACAGTAAACAAGTATTACCTTTTCCTCTGAAACAACGGTAAGCTTATCACTGGCAATCAAGCTGCACACTTGTTCTATTCCAAGATTCAGAAACTCTTCTCCTTGGACTATCTCTGAAAAGTGTTGTTCTGTAAGCAAAAGAAAGACCGTTAAGAGAATACATAAATAAGCGGTCTGTGAACAGAAGCCTCCTGCAGCGGATAACCACCTTCTCTCTCTGGGTCAGTGCTGTAGATGATTTATCTTCTATGCTACCCCTGATCTATGCGAGTGCCAGACAGAAAAGGTCCAATGCCTGTACTGTGTCATGAATTTCATTCTTTATATGGGAAGCAAACCAATTTCCCTGTTCTTCACATTTTGATATGTCTTTCCATCATGCTGGGCTGTAATGAAGAGAAGTGTATGATACTGATTGGTCAGCGTCATACACTCCTCTGTACAACGTCCACTTGGTCTAAAGTAAAAACACGCCCAGTTGGGCATTAAGCAACTCATTAGCATAAATCTAAAAATCACTAATAAAGTGGTGAAAACAGATCGTTTTTTTTAAATAAAAAGCACTGCTGTCACCTACATTATAGCACCCATCTCCTTATGTAGGAGATAGGGCACTTATGTGGTGACAGAGCCTCTTTAAGGCTCCGAGCCCATTTTTCAAATCTGACGTGTCACTTTATGTGGTAATAACTTCGGAATGCTTTGACCTATCCAAGTGATTCTGAGATTGTTTTCTCGTGACACATTGGGCTTTATGGTAGGTGTAAAATTTGGTCGATACATTCAATGTTTGTGAAAAATAGCTAAATTTACCGAAAATTGTGAAAAATTTTAATTTTCCTGAATTTAAATGTATCTGATTGTAAGGCAGATGGTAAAACCACACAAAATAGTTACTAGTTCACATTTCCCATAAGTCTACATTAGATTGGCATCACTTTTTGAACATTCTTATTTTTCTTGGACGTTAGAAGAACAAACATCAATTTCTCATATTTCTAAGAAAATTTCAAAAGCCTTTTTAAGGTACCTGTTCAGTTCTGAAGAGGCTTTGAGGGGCCTATGTATTAGAAACCCCCATAAAACACCCAATTTTAAAAACTAGACCCACTCAAAGTATGCAAAACAGCATTTTGAAAGTTTCTTAACACTTTAGGCGTTTCACAGGAATTAAAGCAAAGTAGAGGTGAAATTTGCAAATCTAATTTTTCTTGCAGAAATTAAATTTTATTCCATTTTTTTTTGTAACACAGAATGTTTTACCAGAGAAACACTACTAAATATGTATTGTCCAGATTCTGCAGTTTTTACAAATGTCCCACATGTGGCTCTAGTGCGCTCGTGGACTAAAACACAGACCTCAAAAGCAAAAAAGCACCTAGTGCATTATGGGGCCTCTTTTTTATTAGAATATACTGTATTTTAGGCAGCATGCCAAGTTTGAAGAGGCGTTATGGTGCCAAAACAGTGGAAACTCCCCACCAAAAGTGACTCCATTTTGAAAACTACACCTGTCAAGGAATTAATTTATGGCTGTTGTACCATTTTAACCCCAAAGTTTTTTTTAAGCACGTATTTGAATTGGGCTGTAAAATTAATAAAATTAAATTTTTTCCAATAAAATTACATTTTTGACCAAAATACCCAATTTTTTTGCCCACCTTCTCCAGAGAGCGGAAATACCCCATTTGTGGTGATAAACTGCCGTTTGGGCCCATGGGAGGGCTCAGAAGGGAAGGATCACCATTTGGCCTACTGGAGCTTTTCTGGTGCTAAGTCATGTATGCAGAACCCCTGAGGTACCAGTACAGTTGATACCCCCAAGAAGTGACCCCATTTTAAAAACGACACCCCTTAAGGCATTCATCTAGAGGTGTAGTGAGCATTTTGACCCCACAGTTATTGTGTAAAAGGTAATGCACAGCAGATGGTGCAGCGTGAGATTTGCCATTTTCTTTACATACATGCAATTTCAGTGTCCGATATATTGTGCCCAGCATGTGTCACCAGAGACATACACCCCAGAAATCATAATGTGGGTTCTCCCGGGTACGGCATGGGCACACGGCAGGGCTCAAAGGAAAGATGAGGGGGATAAGCGGTACATCAGGGTAAATTAAAAATCAAGGGATGAATGGTCAATTTTAAAACAATCTTTTATACAGAGCCCTGGTTTTTCGGGAAACGTGTCGCATTGATGTGTTGCGTCCTTCCTTATCCCCCTCTTATAGCAGACTCTGTACCTCTATTGACTCTCACTTCCTACCAGTTTGGTGAACTTCTCCTGGAAAGTGTTGCCCTGGTACTATGCGTGTGGCATCGCTTCCAGAAGTACTGGGTAACGCCACTTCCTGGTCCCTAAAAATTAGGTTCCGGATAAATTCCAGGAAAGTTCCCCTCTGGCCTGCACATCGACTTAGCAATGCCATAGACTTGTACAATGCCCTCTGTGTGATGTGCACGGCCAGCTTCTTATACCACACCGCATGGCGCTGTAGGGCTACAGGACTTGATCTGATAAGTCCACCCCTCCCATGTACCTATTGTAGTCCAGGATGGAGTCTGGTTTGGGGGTCTCTGTACTGGTACCTCGTACAGGTACAGTGAAGGAAATAAGTATTTGATCCCTTGCTGATTTTGTAAGTTTGCCCACTGTCAAAGACATGAACAGACTATAATTTTTAGGCTAGGTTAATTTTACCAGTGAGAGATAGATTATATATATAAAAAAAAAAAAAGAAAATCACATTGTCAAAATTATATATATTTATTTGCATTGTGCACAGAGAAATAAGTATTTGATCCCCTACAAACCATTAAGAGTTCAGCCTCCTCCAGACCAGTTACACGCTCCAAATCAACTTGGTGCCTGCATTAAAGACAGCTGTCTTAAATGGTCACCTGTATAAAAGACTCCTGTCCACAGACTCAATTAATCAGTCTGACTCTAACCTCTACAACATGGGCAAGACCAAAGAGCTTTCTAAGGATGTCAGGGACAAGATCATAGACCTGCACAGGGCTGGAATGGGCTACAAAACCATAAGTAAGACGCTGGGTGAGAAGGAGACAACTGTTGGTGCAATAGTAATAAAATGGAAGACATACAAAAGGACTGTCAATCGACATCAATCTGGGGCTCCATGCAAAATCTCACCTCGTGGGGTATCCTTGATCCTGAGGAAGGTGAGAGCTCAGCAGAAAACTACACGAGGGGAACTTGTTAATGATCTCAAGGCAGCTGGGACCACAGTTACCAAGAAAACCATTGGTAACACATTACGCCGTAATGGATTAAAATCCTGCAGTGCCCGCAAGGTCCCCCTGCTTAAGAAGGCACATGTACAGGCCCGTCTGAAGTTTGCAAATTAACATCTGGATGATTCTGAGAGTGATTGGGAGAAGGTGCTGTGGTCAGATGAGACTAAAATTGAGCTCTTTGGCATTAACTCAACTCGCCGTTTTTGGAGGAAGAGAAATGCTGCCTATGACCCAAAGAACACTGTCCCCACTGTCAAGCATGGAGGTGGAAACATTATGTTTTGGGGGTGTTTCTCTGCTAAGGGCACAGGACTATTTCACCGCATCAATGGGAGAATGGATGGAGCCATGTACCGTCAAATCCTGAGTGACAACCTCCTTCCCTCCACCAGGACATTAAAAATGGCTCGTGGCTGGGTCTTCCAGCACGACAATGACCCGAAACATACAGCCAAGGCAACAAAGGAGTGGCTCAAAAAGAAGCACATTAAGGTCATGGAGTGGCCTAGCCAGTCTCCAGACCGCAATCCCATCGAAAACTTATGGAGGGAGCTGAAGATCCGAGTTTCCAAGCGACAGCCTCGAAATCGTAATGATTTACACATGATCTGCAAAGAGGAGTGGGCCAAAATTCCATCTAACATGTGTGCAAACCTCATCATCAACTACTAAAAATGTCTGACTGCTGTGCTTGCCAACAAGGGTTTTGCCACCAAGTATTAAGTCTTGTTTGCCAAAGGGATCAAATACTTATTTCCCTGTGCACAATGCAAATAAATATATATAATTTTGGCAATGTGATTTTCTGTTTGTTTTTTTAAATATAATCTATCTCTCACTGGTAAAATTAACCTAGCCTAAAAATTCTAGACTGTTCAGGTCTTTGACAGTGGGCAAACTTACAAAATCAGCAAGGGATCAAATACTTATTTCCTTCACTGTACATGGGTACTGGTGTGGCATCTCCCTTGTCCTTGCACTTGACACACAATATGTTGCTGCAATAATGTGCCCTGCTCTCACCCCTTCTGAGCGTTTGCCCAAGCAGTGTCTTAGGGAGGCCTCTCAGATTTCTTCTAGCAGTGCCGCATGCTGCAGGACTTCTGGAAGCGAGGCACTTGAAGAGTGGGACACTGGTATAAAAATTATCCAGGTAGAGGAGGTAACCATGGTCCAACAGTGGGTGCACCAAATCCCACACAAATTTGGTGTGAACTCCCAGTAAGGGGGGGGGGCATTCTGGGGGCTTAATACAGGTGTCCTTCCCTTCATATATCCTAAATTTGTAAGTATACCCTGATGCACGCTCACACAGCTTATACATCGTCACGCCATACCTTGCCCTCTTACCCGGCAGGTACTGGCGGAATTGAAGCCTCCGTTTAAAATGTACCAGGGACTCATCAACAGAAATACACTTCTCGGGGGTGTATGCTTAGGCAAACCTGACACTGAAATGGTCTAATAGGACCAATAGTTTATATAAACGGTCAAAACTGGGGTCATCTCGGGGTGGGCACTGCTCATTATCCGTATAATGTAGGAAGTGAAGTATTGCATCATAACGCATCCTGGACATGGCCATGCGGTACATCGGGGTGTGGTAGAAGATGTCTGAGCTCCAGTAGGTCCTAATGGTGGCTTTTTCAGAAGCCCAAATGTTCAAAATCAGTCCCCAGAACTTGCCCAACTCTGCTGCATCTACAGGAGTCCACCTGTGGGATTGGGCATAAAATGATGTGGGGTTCTTAGTAATATACTGTTCGGCATATAAATTTGTCTGGGACACCATAAGCTATATAAACTCATCAGTGAAAAAGAACTTGAAAAAGTCCATCTCACTGAGCCCTGCCGTGTTAAATTTGATCCCTGGACTGCCCGTGTTCTTAGTGATTTGGGTTAACGGTCTGGTGTGGGTGTCCAAATGGGGTCACTTCGCTCGGGGGTATCAATTGTTGCGGGGTCACTTCTTAGAGGTTTCAACTATGGTGGTGGTGGTCCTGGGGCGTCTCCTAGGGGGTCGACAAATAAAACAGTCTCACCATCCGACGAGTCTGTGTTGGAGGCAAGAAATGAATATGCCTCTTCGCCAGTAAATGTCAGTTGGGACAGGTTTGTTGTGCTTAGACACGTAGAAAATGTATTTGGAATACAGCAAACAAAATAAAAATAAATAAAAATAAATTCCCTAACTGGGAGCAATAGGCTGCTATCTAAACTAGCACAAAAGCGTGTGTTTTTTTTGAGAGAATAAGTGGACTTCCTTGACACTAAGTAGAGCAAGGGTTCCTAATACTAAACCTAACTAGATTTTATGTTAACTTCCCTAACGCTAAACCTAACTACGGCGACTATTCCCTGGACACTAAACCTATCTAGATTATTCCGAGCTTCCCCGACACTAAACCTAACTACGGTGACAGATTCCTGACACTATATTGAACTACGCTTTTTGACGGTTCCCTGACTAACTAACCCTAATCAAAATTGTCTAAACTATTTATTTATTTTAATTTTTATAAAAAAATTTGTGTTTTCTAGATTTTATATAGAAAATAAAATAAGTGGTCAGTGATAGGAGATCACTGCCCAAAAACATAGGGGGAACACAGTGAGGAAGGGAACAGGAGTGGGTAGTGGATGGGGGAGCCGGGAAGCCAAAAAAAGTGCTTTTTGTAACTTTTTTTTTTACGTTTCTTCACTTCTCTCTGCTCACAACCGCTCTGAACGCCTTGCTAACTCCGACAGACGTTTAGGGCGGTTTTAGCAGGAACTGATGTCAGAGAGAGGAAGTGAAGACAGCGATCACCGCTGTTGGTCAGTTAGTCACTGACTAGCCAATAGCAGCGATCGCTGAGGCGGGCCCATCGCGACTGGTCCCGGCACATTGAGCTGTGACAGCCTGCTGTCGGAAACAGCAACTATCACAGCTCATGAACGCGCCCGGCGCGAGCAGTGCTGTGTTGAATGCAGGACGTACTATTAGGTCATGGAGTGCGAACGATGCAGTTACCATGACCTAATAGTACGTCCAGGAGTGGGAAGGGGTTAATGAAAACCTAAAATTTAGTGTCTCAGAAAATTAGAATATTATAGAAGCCCAATTTCAAAATGATTTTTAATACCGAAATGTTGGCCTACTGAAAAGTATGTACAGTATATGCACTTGGTCGGGGCTCCTTGTACATGAATTACTGCATCAATGTGGTGTGGCATGGAGGCGATCACCCTGTGGCACCGCTGAGGTGCTATGGAAGCCCAGGTTGCTTTGATAGCGGCCTTTAGCTCGTCTGCATTGTTGCGTCTGGTGTCTCTTATCCTCCTACTGACAATACCCCATGGATTCTCTATGGGGTTTAGGTCAGGCGAGTTTGCTGGCCAATCAAGAACAGTGATATTAAACCAGGTATTGCTATTTTTGGCAGTGTGGGCAGTTGCCAAGTCCTGATGGAAAATGAAATCAGCATCTCCATAAAGCTGGTCAGCAGAGCGAAGCATGAAGTGCTGCGTTGACTCTGGACAGTGATGTCAGGGGTTTCCAGAGAGTCACGGAGCAGAGCCTATACTAGCGCTCTGCCCGGGTCTCTGCTCTGGGGAAGCCCCTGACAACACTGTCCATATATGGACAGTGATGTCAGGGGATTCCACAGAGTACCTGAGCAGAGCCTATACTAGCACTCTGCCCGGGATTCCGGCTCTGGGGAAGACCCTGACAACACTGTCCATATATGGACAGTGATGTCAGGGGATTCCAGAGAGTCCCGGAGTATGGCCTATACTAGCGCTCTGCCCGGGACTCCGGCTCTAGGGATGCCCCTAACAACACTGTCCATATATGGACAGTGATGTCAGTTGATTCCACAGAGTCCCGGAGCAGAGCCTATACTAGCGCTCTGGCCTGCTCTGGGACTCCGGCTCCGCGGTCAAATGAAGTTGTTTTTTTACCATTATGCAAGAGAGAATGTTGTTTGGTACAGCACTGATATGTTGCAGGTTTATCGTTGGCTCTCACTAATCTAATGAGAGCAGTAAAATGGCAACAGAGATTGTGTATAGCTGGGTGTAGTAGGCGTGATGAGTCCCTGCTGCTGATGCATTGCATGCTGGGACACAAGCGGTGCATGCCGGGAACTGTATGACCGTAAGAGCAACACAATGAACACACAGAGGTAAACAAACCTCCCAATGTAAACAATAGAGAATAATGGTAAATTAAAAAAATGTAGATAACGATATTCAGGGGACAATAATAGATAAATTAAGAAGCGTTGGATTAAAAAAATAAAAATAAAAAGGATTGGAAAACTCCATTAAACTACAAACTCAATTTAAAAACAGAAAGAAACCATGGAAATTAGAGATAATTTTTAACAAAAGCTCTACTAGAAATCAACTGGCGCTAGTAAAAGATCTGAAATGATTGAAGTGGAAGGTGAATGGCTGTAAGGCAGATCACCTTATTATTAAAGCGTTCGCTTAAAACTTACATTAACCGGAATCACTGAAACTGCTGCATAACTTTGGAGCCAGGAACAAAAGCAGCGCAAGAACTGACTCTTGTAAGCATTGCCATATTAAAGGGTGACTAAACGTTTGACAAACTTCTGACATGTCATAGTGACATGTCAGAAGTTCTGATTGGTTGGGGTCCGAGCACAGAGACCCCCATTAAATCGGTAGAACGAAGCGGCAGAAGCGCTCATGTGAACGCTCAGCCGCTTAGTTTCTGTTCGGCAATTTTAAGGAAAGCCGATGTATCAGAGTACGGGCTCATAGACTTAGTATAAAGTCTGATACATTGATTTCCGGAAAAAGCCGAAGACACGAAGCGGCTGAGCGCTCACACAACCACTTCTGCCGCTTAGTTTCAGCGATTGGTGGGGGTCTCAGTGCTCGGACCCCCACCAATCGAAACTTCTGACATGTCACTATGACATGTTAGAAGTTTGTTAAACATTTAATTACCCTTTAAATCTATTGTTAAATGTCAGTAAAAAGCAAACTAACAAGATGTGTAGGCCAGTCTGCCTATGCACAACAAACATTAGAACACACATTCCAAGCCATTCAGGTTCTGTAGGGAAGTAGCCATTTAACAATTACAATAATTAAAGGGATATTCCATTGAAAGACACATAACCAAAAATGTCTAATCAGTGGGGATGTAACCATTGATCTAACTATCACAGGGGATCTAACTATCACAGAAATTTTGGAACTGTAGGTCCAGTGTCCCTATTGCTGTCCTGAAGCCACAGCAAAGTGGGAGGAAACTTCTGGCATTTTTTTCTGTGAACCCCATTTCATAAAAGTCTATGGAAGGTGATAACAGAGCAAGGGCTACTTGTGTTACTCATTAATAGACTATGAATGCTGCCATCGGTTACCTTTTTCGAACTTAGATGTGATGGATAATAGCTCGATCCGACCAGCGTTCACCGAAGCCGCCAGTCCTGCTGACATGGCAATTTGGCTTTGACCGCAAGATACAGCTTCTATGTATTCAGATACATAGAAGCGGTTTTGCAAAAAGTAATACTTTTTTTTTTTAAATAAAAAACAAGTAAAAAGTAGTTCAAAATAAAACATTGATTTAAAGAAAAAAAATTGTCTTCAAAAACGTACATCGCCTTTACTATCCAAGACATAACTGCAGAGTAATCAGTAGGATAGATGACAAAGCAGAACTGGATGGGTCAGCATTACTAAAAAGCTCCCGGTCCATTTAAAGAGCCTCTGTCACCAGTTTATTAATTCCCTCTTTTAAAATCATCTAATAGGCGCTATGCTTCTGATAACTAGTGTGATTTGTTAAAAACTTTTATTATTTACAAAGTTATGACCATTTTTCTAAATATGATCATGTGGCTCTAATAGCCAAATAGGAGGTGACTGTCTTTTCACTCTGAGCGGTATAATGTTTTCTGTATGACACTGTCCAATCAGCAGACAGCTTCTCCCCCTTCCCTGCCCAGCAACACAGCCTGATCATATAGTATACAGCTTCCATTAACGACTGTGTATTCAACTGGTGATATCTCCGGTTGTTTCATAACTGCGATCCTGGTGTCATATAAAAGATTAGAATCTCCTCTTTCATATGCCATCAGAACCGCTATTCTAGGTGGTCCACAGCCCGAGATATGGCTGTTTGAAGTGACCACCCTTCCCTCCAGCCTCACTCTCTGGCGCTGTGTGAAGCAGCTTCATGCTGATAGGACAGCGTCAGAGGCTGTGAGGTCGCTTCACCTCAGGAGAATCGCTGCGGTCACCTCTCAGTTGTCTAATAAAGGCTCATTTACAGATTTAGAAAAAAGACATTAATTTCTAAAATAATAAATGTTTTAGGACACAATTTTCACTAGCATTATCAGTGTGACAGCGCCTATTAGATGAGCTCGGAGATCGGGCATTATTAAACTAGTGACAGAGCCTATTTAATCCACAAGAAAAAAAAAAAGGACTTTGGCAGCCACTGTTCTTGCTCTCTATCAAATTGTTCCAGGACTGTCGTTTTGTTAAAGTAGAAATATAAATTTGAAAATAACCATTCATAAACCGTAATATGCCAAACTGGGAAATCTAGCTGACAACAGATGGTGAGGAGGAAGATGAGAGTAGTTGCACAGCATTTGTACCGTGAACAAGCAGTACGGAATGTAGATTCTGCATAGAAAACAAAACAGTAGAAACTCATTTTTTCTTAATTCAACGTCTCTCTCATTCCACGCCATCCATCTTTTCTATAGATCTCATAACTGCACATATCAGCTCAATATACTAAACTGCTTTCTACTGAAGGAACATGTTCCCATTGTGAGGCACCCCTACCATGTGATGACGAAAACCAACTCCGTATGTGCACATATCTAGGCAAGATACTTATGTATCAGTGAAAATGACAACCTCCAATACGATGAAATTTAAAACCGGATGAGCGCTTTTGCTGCGCTATCATTTAACCTCTTCAGGACTTTATTTTTTTTTACTCCGACATGGCTTCATAAGACCTTGTTTATTGCGGGACAAGTTGTTCTTGGTTAGGGCACCATTTTGGGCTACACACATTTTAGCGTTTATTGTAAACTTACAATATGGGAGAAACGTAGATTAAAAAAAATAAAAAATGAATTCCTTTGTTTTTATTTTTCACCTTGTTTTCACAGTGTACAGGACATTACAGTTATGGGTATGCCAAATAGGTCTTAATTGGTGGCTTAACTGGTTGCCGACACAGGACGAGTATGCTCGTCCTGAGCGGCGAGCACTTCGCGCATTAGGACGAGCATACTCGTCCTGTGTGACAGCCGTCCCTGCGCGCGTCTGTGCGCGCGATCGAGAGCGGGGCAACGGCTGTAATACACAGCCACGGCCCCGCTCTGACAGCGGAGAGGAGAGAAACATCTTCTCTCCGCTGTTAACCCTTTGAACGCCGCGATGACAGCTGATCGCGGCGTTCAAGGAGAGGGGACTGCACATTGATCGCGTCACAGAAAATAACTGACGCGATCAAAGCCAACAACTCGTATGGCCAGACAGCCCAGGGTCCAGTGAAGGACCCCAGGGCTGTCTGAAAATATTTCCTGTTAAGGCATACTGAGGTATGCCCTAACAACTGCCTGTGTACGATCAGTAACAGGCTAATGTACTGGCATATAGATCTATGCCAGTACATTACAGTTACTAAATCAAAATGATAAATCCCTTTATGGGATTAAACAAAAAAGTTAAATGAATGTAAAAAAAAAAATAATGGTAAATAAATAAATAAAAAGTAAATAAAATACACAGAAACACACATTTTTTATAATAAATAAACTTTTTAAAATATAAGTCCCAAAACATGAAATAATATAGACATATTTGGTATCGCCACGACCGTAACAACCTGTACAACAAATTTATACCATTATTTATCATGATCGGTGTATGGTGTAAAAAAAATAAATATTAAAACTGCTGCACAACTGCTTTTTTTCTGCATTTTAATCTAATTAAAAATTAATAGAAATTAAACGATAATGTATTTGTACCAAAAAATGGTACAGACATAAAGTACAACTCGTCCCGCAAAAAACACAGTCTCATACAACTACGTCGTACAAAAAATAAAAGCGTTATGAGCGTCGGGATGCAAAAAATGTAAAAAAAATTGCTCTGTCCTCAAGGCTAAAATTGGCCGTGTCCTTAAGGGGTTAAAATGAATGTTTAATAAAATGTGTTTATTGTATATTTCTCTGTTTCCTTTTTTTTTTTGGCATACATCTGGCCAGTATGTGTCGGTAGTTATTTTTTTCCTGTGTATTAAACAGTATAGTTTATTGAAAAAAAAAACAAAAAAAAAAAAAAAAAAAAAACGTATGCGGAAAATGTTATTTCTTTTACAACGGAGGTCCATATGCTACTGTGTGGCATATTAAAGTAGCAAATGTCCGCAGATTTTTCCGGTGTTTACAATGAACATAGTGGGAAACAAAAATTGTTAATAGATCCTATCAAAGCATAGATAAGTTAACCATTTCATCATATATTTCCCTTTTATATGACCGTTCTAATAGTTTGACTTCAACCTGAGTTTTTTCTGTTACTAAATTCTAAAATAGACTTAAATCCTAATTTCTTATATGTAACCTTTACTGGCAGGCTCAGTCTTGGAAGGTTTCATGCTTGACCCTCTCGCTGCCACATATATATTACCCAATGATTAATATTTATGAACTCCTGCGGAGAACGTCATTTATTTTCATTGCCCTGAGGTATGACACAGCTCTCTGGATTGTAAACATGTAGACAGCCGTTGTGCTGCATGTTTCCCAGAACAAGAAAAATATTCCATTTGTTCCCGCACATATTTACAATAGGAGGAACATTAAAGGCTATGTACACTTCTGAAGTGACGGCTCAGCTGAAAGCTGGTCCTGCTTGTCGGACACGCAGGATCCAGCTAATACGATCACATTGGAGTTCATGAACTTAGATGTGATTGTTATTAGCTGGATGGGACCAACTTTTAGACAAGTCCTCAGTACACTTCAAAAGGTGTACATAGCCTATATTACATTTATGTTATCTGAAGAAGACTAGCTCCAATAGAAACCTAACAATTCATGAGAAATGATAGAAAGATATAGGCGTTCGCTGTAGTCAGATTAACCTGGAGACCACTGTAAACTGGGAAATGGGAATCAGTTAGAATGGCTCTGCAAAAGAAATAAAAAAAGCCACGCGTAAACTCGCGAGATTACGAGGTAAACGAGATTTAGTTTCCCTTGCTGGAAATCTCACAGAAAAGATTCAGAAGTGTCAGGATTCTGAATACACATGACGTCCAGGCTGGAGATCATGTATATTCATTATCAGGACACTTGTGTATGTGGCTGCACATTGCTGCTGTGTAAATGAATGGAGAGGAGTGTATGACGCTGATTGGTCACTGATTGGTCAGCGTCATACAAGTAAACACGCCCAGTTAAAAACACAATACACGCCCAGTTGGACATACGAAAAAAAATACGCCCAGTTGGCCATTTCAAAGCTCATTTGCATAAATATAAAATAGCTCATAACTTGGCCAAAAATGAACGTTTTTCCAAAAAAAAAACAACACGTTACGGTTATCTACATTGCAGCGCCGATCACATGCAATAGGCGATAGGGATTTGAGAATCTGGTGACAGAGCCTCTTTAACAGCAATCACAGTAATTTCAGGTAAAGTAGGACAAGTTATATTTACCGAGTGTATAAACTTGAAGGAAAATCATTTAAAGGGACTGTAATAGAATCGAGAATTATCACCTATCTTCAATATAGGTGATCGTCTGATCACTAGAGACCCCACTGCTGGGACGGCCAACGATCAAGAGAACGCGTGTCCCGAACCCCCCGTTCCTCCTCACCTGCAGTGAAGAGGCCATTGAATGAAGCAGTGTTTGAGAATGCGCACTGCTGCTCTATTCAAAGTCTGTAAGAATGACGAAAACAGCTTAGTACAGCACTCTGGTGTTTCCGCCAGCCCTGTAGACATTAAATGGAGGTGCAGGAGGAAAGTGGTGCTCAGTACCCCTTTATCGTTCTCACTTATTTTGTGGACAGGTGAAAATTATCGATTCCGGTATAAACCCTTTAAATGTAGAAACACGAAGTAATGCATGAATACTACATAGAAGGAGTTACCTGCAAAAATGTTAGCCTGATGTAACAATTCAGTACATGCATGCATGTCAGCAAAAGCTCGGATCCCTAAACAGTTGGATGGGTGAAGCTGGGATTCTAGGAATTCGCCGCAAGTTTTCCTCACATCTTGAAGCTGTAAGAGACTGGCTGCTGGCAGAAGCACCTGCAAAGAACATGGGAATGAGATCATGACATTTATGTAGAGATTTGTGAAAAAGTAATACATGTTATAGTAAGAATGTACTCATTAAGTCTCTCGCGTCATTTGTCAGGCCTACAGATGAACGGAAAGCCGAATGGAGACCATCACTTCTGTTTACATCACCGTTGATTTCAATGGTAACGCTTCCGTTTCAGTACCGTAAAGTTTTTGGTTTTTTTCACGGAAACAATAGTCGACGGAGTCTACTAAGCTATAAAAATGAAAACTTCACTGAACGGAAACAAACTGAAACGGAAGCATTACCATTGAAATCAATGGTGATGCAAACGGAAGTGATAGTCTACGTTCAGCTTTCCGTTCATCTGTTCCTCTGACGGAAAGGTGGAACGGAACAGATCCCAAATGCTGATGTGAACAGTCTCTAAGGCCCCATGCACACGACCATGCCCAGCATTACGACCCGTAACTACGGTTGCGGACAGCCGTCCGCATTTACGGGCCGTGCTCCCATTATAAAGAAGGGAGCACGGTCCCTATAATAAATAAAATAGGACATGGCCTATTTTTTTCATAAAGTTTCTACAGCATGGTCACTCTCCTGTAAATATACTGGAAGGGGTCCGTCGGCCATAGAAATACATGGGTACATAATTACGGGCGATTTTGCAGTCGTGTGCATGGGGCCTTAGGCAATGGGTTTCGTCGGGCGCAGGTGGTATTTGTTGTAGTACTGCACAGCGTTGTGGTTTCCTTTTATATTGGAAACCACAACACAGATGTGAAGAGACCCTTTATGGAAGACTGACCAAAAATGTGCGGCCACCTTCCCAACCAGTGTAACTCGAACATGATTAATTGATATTATGGGAAAACACCTTTAAATAAACACAAATGATACAATTGTACAGGTCGTTTTGTATTTACATAAAAAAATTAAAAAAGTGGCAAATTCAGGAATGAAACTGGCCGTAGCCATTAGATAGTTGTTGACTGAATTTCCCACTAACGTGGCCATTTATATTGCTGAAAGGACATGTTATTTCTATGGAGGGAGAAAATGTCAGCCGGACAGACATCTCTGTTGCAGCTCATCTTCAGGTAAACAAAGGGTCGAACAAAAAGAGCATCTAACTTATCCCATCCATGTTTCCCTAGACTTAAGATCATCTATGGGTTAAGTGACAAACACCTGATGCCCCCTCTTGGTACAAAATCTATGAAAACTAAAGAGGTTAAAACTTAAATTCTTCTAATGTTTTCTTTGCTGTCACACAGCTGTAATTGCAATTATTTAGGTCAGACAATCAATGACTCACGAGAATTTAGGATTTATTTATTACATGCAAGAACAACTCCCAGAAAACACAAAACAATAAAAGCAAACCAAACCAGATTCCCAAGTATCACTGAAAACAAGTGCAAGAAGGAGGATAACTGCATACAAAGCAAATCATTTCTCACACACTCATGGTGAGAAAATTTGGTGCATAATTTTGACAAGGTAGAAGATATAATAATTACAAATGAATAATTATATTAGGACTACTGCAAAGGTTTATTTATAGGGCTATTCTGGGAGTAAGTCATTGATGGCCAAGGCATGAATGTTTGATAGGTCGGGGGCCGACAAGTGGGAGTCCCGCGGATATTCACAACGGCGACCCCTTTATCTAGGCAAAGCGGCTCGTCAGTACATCAATGGGGTTGAGCTTCAAGACCAGGCAGAGCGGCTGTGCCTGAACAATGTAGGGCAGCTGCCTTTTTGATCAATGGGTGTGAGAAACCCATTGATCAAATATTGATGGCCTATCCTACGAAAAGGCCATCAATGTTTTACTCCCGCAAAACCGCTTTAATAGGAAGACACATTGCTTTTCTTTCCCCTTATTATTTTAAATTGCATTAGGCTAAAGCTGCACAGCAACTAAAGCTGCCGTGTTGCAGCAGCCGTATCATGGCAGCACACGGTGCTGTAATATTGTGGGCAAACTACTCAGATTCCCTTTAACCACCTGCTTACTGCAAGACGACAATATACATCCAGCTGATATGCATAGAACGCTGCATTTATTACCATGTCTGCCCTCCTGATAGCTGAATACACAGCACTGTAGATAATACGTGGCAATGTGGCTGGCTGTATTAGCGCCAATCGTCGAATGCCCAATAGGAGCTGCTGCTGGGTCTTACCAGGACCAGTTCAGCTGTAATGTTGAAGGAAAGTTACATTTCCCCTGTAACTGGGGCTAGTTCACCCAAGTAAGAGTGGATAAAGGTGGCCATATACTTCAAATAACTCAGGAAGCAGTTATTTCTTCTGACACCCCCATAATCATGGACACTCGAGCGAGCGTGGGGAGAGGGAAATAAGCTGCTGACATACCCCTCTGGCCAAAGCTTATCTCCTGTGGGAACAAAGGATTGGGCGAGTTGGATCTGTGTGCATATTCAGTATATGGGGGAATCATGAATCTGTTCACATCTGCGTTGGGGTCCCATTCTGACGTTCCGTTGGAGCTTTTTGTCAGAACGGGATCCTGAACGGACACAAATTGACGGAAACTACGCTATTGCTTCCGGCAAAACGACGGGTCCGGTGCACAAAGGACACAAACGGAAACCACGGGCACCGGAACAGTCACGATTAAAATCAATGGTGACGGAAACGGAAACCTCTGGTCAGTTTGTGTCTGTTCAGGTTCCCGTTCTAACGGAAAGCTACGACGGAACGTCAGAACGGGACCCCAACGCAGATGTGAACAGAGCCTTACCTCCACTTTAACAAATCTAAATAACAAACCACTGCACATACACAAGCTCTTCAAAATGCAAATGACAATTTACAGTTCCCAAAGAAAAAAAACATGCGTCATTTCAAATTGCCAGCAGGGGAGATTAACATTGCAGGCCTGTTACTCATATCTGAACTTTTATAGCTGGATAATAATTTTAGCTGGTTGCGCTGTTTACTCTGATTCTTTTTGCCGTTGAAAGGCACAAAATCTGTGGGTGAATGACATAAAAATATGCTAAATATACACATTCAGAAAAATATCTGCGGCTTTGCGAGTTACAAAACTCTGTGCTCATAAATGTTTCCTGTAAAATGTATACATCAAAAGGAGATGAGATAAAATAATGAATTATATTTAATCTAAAAGAAATTTACAGGCAAATATAAATGAGTGGTCGTAGGTTTCTGCAACACCTACAGCTCCGTGTCCTCTCCAGGTCTGTTCCAGACACTTCAAATCAATGTTTTTGGGTTCCCACTTTTTCATTTGGGTCATGAAAGTTCCAGACCACAAACTGGATTTCCAAATTTAAGTTTTATATTATTTTTATGGATCAAAGACCATTAGGAAATTTTGAATATATTTCTATATATCCTAAAATAGTCCCAAACATAATTTTATTCTGGAACAAATAAAGCCATGGACAATATTTAGAAACTGATGTGAATGTGTCTGTGTTGTTATAGGGACACAGGGGAGAGCAGTGAAGGGCTGAAGACACTAAAAGGCCTTTTATATACATTTTCTTGGTACTTCCCATGACAAAGTTGGCTAAGGGTATGTTCACATCTGTGCCGGTGTTTCCGATGCTCTGCTTGGTCAGAGGAGCAGAACAATGAAATACCAGAAGCGGCAGTTCCATTGCATGACGGACACCATTGGCATTCGATGGAACTCATTGACTTGAATGGGTTCCGTCAGCTTTCTGTCATGGTGTCAATAATTTTACCAAACACAACAGCGCAGCATGCTGCACTATTGTTTCTTGTATTTTGGGCTGGATCTGTGCCGAAGACCCCTAACGGAGCCTCCAAAGAAGAGGTGAAAAGGCTCTATTATCAAGAAGACTACTGACAATAATGGTTTTAGAAAACAAGTGATGTACAAGTGATTTTTTTGTTTACGTTTAGCATGTACCAAAAGTAAATCTCCCAATGTACGCGCTAAACCTGTCCATAGGGCTCCATTGCCAGACTGAGGCAAAAATAAAGTGTGTCATTTTGGCCGTCTGGCTGGTATACGTCAGTATAGTGGGGGGGACGGGGACAAAACAACTTAAAAAACATATACATTAAATATGGTGACGGATGAAGTGTTAGGCATCCATCCAGGGGCGTAACTAGGAAAGACTGGGCCCCATAGCAAACTTTTTACTAGGGCCCCCCCTCCCCTTGGTGTCACACAATCCCCCCCCCCCCTTGTAGATAGTGCCTTTTTTACAGCCCCCCCTGTAGATAACGCCATACAGCCCCCTATGTAGATATCTACAAAGGGGGCTGTACGGCGTTATCTACAGGGGGGACTGTACGGCGCCATCTACAGGGGGGACTGTACGGCGCCATCTACAGGGGGGACTGTACGGCGCCATCTACGGGGGGGACTGTACGGCGCCATCTACGGGGGGGACTGTACGGCGCCATCTACGGGGGGGACTGTACGGCGCCATCTACGGGGGGGACTGTACGGCGCCATCTACGGGGGGGACTGTACGGCGCCATCTACGGGGGGGACTGTACGGCGCCATCTACGGGGGGGACTGTACGGCGCCATCTACAGGGGGGGCTGTACGGCGCCATCTACAGGGGGGGCTGTACGGCGCCATCTACAGGGGGGACTGTACGGCGCCATCTACAGGGGGGACTGTACGGCGCCATCTACAGGGGGGACTGTACGGCGCCATCTACGGGGGGGACTGTACGGCGCCATCTACGGGGGGGACTGTACGGCGCCATCTACGGGGGGGACTGTACGGCGCCATCTACGGGGGGGACTGTACGGCGCCATCTACGGGGGGGACTGTACGGCGCCATCTACGGGGGGGACTGTACGGCGCCATCTACGGGGGGGACTGTACGGCGCCATCTACGGGGGGGGCTGTACGGCGCCATCTACAGGGGGGGCTGTACGGCGTTATCTACGGAGGGGGCTGTACGGCGTTATCTACGGAGGGGGCTGTACGGCGTTATCTACGGAGGGGGCTGTACGGCTCTATCTACGGAGGGGGCTGTACGGCGCTATCTACGGAGGGGGCTTTACGGCGCTATCTACGGAGGGGGCTGTACGGCGCTATCTACGGAGGGGGCTGTACGGCGCTATCTACGGAGGGGGCTGTATGGCGCTATCTGCAGGCGGGGGCTGTATGGCGCTATCTGCAGGCGGGGGCTGTATGGCGTTCCCTACAGGGGGGGGCTGTATGGCGTTCCCTACAGGGGGGGGCAGTAATGCGTTCCCTACAGGGGGGACTGTATGGCGCTAACGCCATACAGTCCCTACTGTAGAGAACGCCATACAGCCCCCCCTGTAGGGAACGCCATACAGCCCCCCCTGTAGGGAACGCCATACAGCCCCCCCCTGTAGGGAACGCCATACAGCCCCCCCTGTAGGGAACGCCATACAGCCCCCCCTTTAGGGAACGCCATACAGCCCCCCTATAGGGAACGCCATACAGCCCCCCCTATAGGGAACGCCATACAGCCCCCCCTATAGGGAACGCCATACAGCCCCCCCTATAGGGAACGCCATACAGCCCCCCCTATAGGGAATGCCATACAGCCCCCCCTATAGGGAACGCCATACAGCCCCCCCCTGTAGGGAACGCCATACAGCCCCCCCCCTGTAGATAGCGCCATAAAGCCCCCGCCTGTAGGGAACGCCATACAGCATCCCCAACCCCCCCAAAAAATGCGACCTACAGTGTGTCCTACAAAAGACATGTATCCCCTATCCACAGAATAGGGGATACATGTGTGATCGCTGGCAGCGATAAGGAGAACGGGGGACCAAAAGTCCCCCGAAGTTCTCCATGACTAACCTCTGACTTCCGGCGTCTGCGCAGCTCAATAAAAATGAAAGGAACGCTGGTCGCGCATGCGCACAAGCGCTCCATTCATTTCTACGGAGCTGCCGACACAGACCCCGGAAGTCCGAAGCTTGTGATGGAGAACTTCAGGGGACTTTCAGTCCCCCGTTCTCCCTATCAATGCCAGCGATCACACATGTATCTCCTATCCTGTGGATAGGGGATACATGTCTTTTGTTTAACAGGTTCCCGACCGCTGGCCGTATTTATACGGCCAGCGGTCAGGGTCTCTGAAGTCCGCCGTATAGACTATTTACGGCGGCACTTCAGAGACTGTGCACACGCGATCGCGTGCACACAGCTCTATGCCCTGGCTGTTGCTAACAGCCATGGGCACTGGGCAGAATGTCAGGGGTCAATCTTTTGGCCCCTGAACATGTGATCGCTGTGACAACCAATCACAGCGATCACATGCTTTTCTGCATAGAAAACAGTGTGCACGCGATCGCGTGCACACAGCCCTGTGCCCACGCTGTTACCAACAGCTCTGGGCACTGGGCAGAGTATCAGGGACCAATCTGATGGTCCCTGAACATGTGGTCGCTGTGAAAACCTATCACAGCGACCACATTTGTTTTATTTTGACTTTTCTGGCAGTAAATCTCCTGCCTCTTTTCTTCTCCTCAAACATTGTTTCAGTTTGAGGAGAAGAAGAGACTCGGGAGAATTGCTGCCAGAAGATTAGAGTTACAAAAAAACCTGCTTTAGGTAGTGACGATGACCGCGTCACTTCAGGTTCATCTTCAGGGGACGTTGTCCCTGATGCAGTTGAAACTGCAGAACATGAAAGCGCAGGGCCAAGTAGCGCTGTAGCACGGGACAGCCTGGTCTCTTCAGTCCAGGCTCTTGTATGGGCACCTGCCCCATCTTTTGGGCCTAGAATCCACGGATTTACTGCCACTCCTGGCATAACCGTGGACAATACAAATTTTGTCCAAATGGATTACTTCCATTTATTTATAACGGACGACATCCTAAATCAGATTGTCCACGAAACAAATTTATATGCCACGCAATATATAAGGCAGAAACCTTCATCCACCCATGCCAGAGATTGGACGCCCACCAATTTGCAGGAATGAAAAAAAAATTTTGGGGCTCACCCTAAATATGGGTATGGTCAAAAAGCCCTCCATTAGGTCTTACTGGTCAACAAGACCCGCCCAAGCCACCCCAGTATATTCTGCAGTAATGCCCAGGTCTCGTTATGAGACAATAATGAGGTTCCTCCACTTCAACGACAACACACAGGCCCCCCCAAGTACCGATGCAAACCGGGATCGGTTGTTCAAAATAAGACCGCTAATAAATTCCCTGAATAATTTATTTCTACAACTCTACACCCCTGAGCAGAATGTAAGTGTGGACGAATCCCTCCTCAACTTTCATGGCAGACTTAGCTTTCGCCAATATCTACCTTCCAAAAGGGCAAGATATGGCGTTAAGCTCTACAAATTGTGTGAAAGCGGGTCAGGATATACCACCGCCTTCAGGATTTATGAAGGGCGGGACCGCACAATAAATGTTCCTGGATGCCCCCCTGATCTTTCCACCAGCAGTAAGATCGTGTGGGAGATAATGCAGCCTCTGCTTCACAAGGGGTACCACCTGTACTGTGATAATTTTTATTCCAGTGTGCCCCTGTTTAGGCATTTGCATGCTGCAAGGACTGGGGCATGTGGTACCATGCGCAAAAACCGAATTGGTTTTCCACAGCAAGTAGTGGGGAAGCGCATGGTAAAGGGGGACTCCTGTGCTTATGCATCAGAGGAATTGCTGGCGGTCAAGTTCAGGGATCGCAAAGATGTGTATGTGCTAAGCACGATTCATACCGCAGGAACAGTGGCAGTGAGGGAAAGAGGGGCAACATCGGACAAGCACAAACCAGTGTGTGTGTCCGAATATAACAAGTACATGGGGGGGGTGGATTTAAGCGACCAGGTTTTACAGCCCTATTTAGAAAAAAGCAAAACTAAAACCTGGTACAAAAAAAACAGAGGCAGAGACACATACCTGGATTTCCAGGAGAAAATTATTGAAGGCCTCATTTTTGATGTTCAGGACACCCGAGAATGCCCCCAGTCTGAGGATGTCACGTGACTGACTGAAAGACACTTCATCAGTCGGATTCCCCCAACAGCAACCAGAAGCAACCCCCAGAAAAAGTGTCGCGTCTGCAGAAAAGACGGGCACCGCAAAGATTCCCGATATTTCTGTCCCTCATGTCCCTCGCAACCAGGCCTGTGCATTGAGCCATGTTTTAAAAAATACCACACTGTTCTGAATTATTAGATTTTAGTTAATTCGTTGAAAATATATTTGCCCTACATTACGTTTTTATTTTTCCCCTGATTTTACTCCAAGTGTGAGGGAGGGAATGGGTGGGTGGTGGATGTCATGTTTGCATATTCTCTAAAGTTCATCTGCTGGAGAGCTCCATTTGCATAAACCTGCAATTTCTTATTTTAGAAAACCCCAAAAAATAAATTCCCATTATACCCCTAGATGAATATTTTGGGATCTCTGCTTCAAGAGCAGATATTTTGGAAGTGTTATAGAAACTCTGTTGAGTTTTGTAAAACCAGCTTTGAAAAAAAAGCGATTTGTGAAATAATCTTCTTCTATCCTCCGCCCTCCTACATCTCTATGTGATAAATAAGACACACATATTTGGTATCCCCATACACGGGAGAAGTGGCAGAATGTGAAAGGAGATTAATTTTGGCCGTGGTCTATGTGTGAAAAATGCTGGTATAAACTGACGCATTTGCTAAAAAATTGCTAATTTTATTTTGATCCATCTTATTCAAGAAACTTTCAGAAGAAAACTGGACTGTCTAAAAATATGATAAACCCCTTGAAGGAAACCTTGTGGGGTCTACTTGTGTGAATGAAGTCATTTATGGGGTGTTTCTAATGTTTCAGCAGCATTAGGCCCACCAGAAAACAGTATGCGGCTATAAAATCAAATGCAAAATTCCTGGACCGAAAAGCCTCCTTTTATGCCAAGCCCTGGCACATGCCCGCACAGTGAATAAGGCACACATATTTGGTATCCCCATGCACGGGAGAAGTGGAAGAATGTGAAAGGAGATGAATTTTGTCCGTGGTCCATACCGTGTGTGAAAAATGCTAGCCTAAACTGACGCATTTGCTAAATTCTTGCATTTTTTTCCAATTTTGCCCACTTTAGAGAAGAAAATAAAAATGATATATACTGAAAAATGCCACTAAAACAAAGCCCTATCTGTCCTTTAAAAAGAGTGTAAAATTCAAAGATGAACTTTATTCACCTGCAGAATTATAGTCATCTAAAGAAGCGCATAGCAAAATTGTGACATTTGCTCTAGTCATTTAGCTGTAAAACAGCCTAGTACTTTACCAGTTAATGGCAGAGCGGGGAGATACCTCCCTGCTCTGCCGTAGTGATCAGTGGCGTCGCGCTGTAGCAGCCATAGCTGCTGCTAGCAGAGCCTCCGGCCATGGTGGGGGCCCGTGCCGGCGGGCGACACGGGCCCCCTCATGCCGCGGGCCCCGTAGCAGCCGCTACGGCGGTAGTTACGCCACTGCATCCATCACAGCCTACGTTTAACGTACATGTAGGGAGTTTTTTTCCAGTGTATTCCTTAATATGCAAGACAAAAAAAGTGACGCGAACATAGCCTTACCCAAAACAAACAGAAAATTATGAAAAGACACATTTATCTAGTCTATACAAATGTTTTTTCCCTACTTATTTTTCAGTTTCCTCCATAATGGCTAGCCTTAAGACCCTAGAGGCAGACAAGAGGAAAACATCTAATAAAATAATTGCACAAGGCATTTCTAACCGCACACATTGTAGCAGACTCCTTTTGTAAGATTTTTGACCTCTATTGCAACAGAACATTAGGACAGTCAGATCACGGACACGGCGCTCCCAACAGGTTTGTAAATGTAAAATGTTTCAAAAGCAACAGAATAAGGCAAGTTTCTAAGTAATGACTGTAATGTGCGAGACACAGATGAATCATGGCTTTGGTTACTAGCGCGTGGTCGCGCACTACATACTTATTGCATTACAGATTTGATCATTTATTTTTGGTACATTTACGGATTTGTAAAATCGCATCAACATGGAAAGCTTTTACATAGTACACATGAACATAAAAAGGTCGCAGTACAACATTGTCCATTCAAGGGTTAGTGTCACAATGATCTAACATTTAATGAGATTTAACAAATGAAAGGCTTGTTCAAATTTCTTTCCATAATAGTGTCAAAACTGTTTTAGTTTCTCCTATGAAACAAAACTTCTTATCCAATTTCATAATAGATGTAAAGTAAAAAGCTTTTGCCTACAGCTCCTATGCAGACCTTTAGGTTTCCATGGTAACATACTGTATATCCTACAATCATACTCGCTTCTATCTGTCCCCTAATTCTGCCTGACATTTGCTGCGTTAGCAAAAAGTAGGGGACAATTGAATGGCAAGATAAGTGGAGAATCAGAATACAGAGTTTGCCTGTTACCATGGCTACATATGGTTTGGCATAGGAGCTGTAGACAAAAATATAGAAGATTTTTCTATTAAAAAGAAAAATTGGTTGCGTAGGTGGACATGCCCTTTAAGCCTTTTACTGCCGCAACAATTATGCTTTGACATACACAAACAAATCCTGAATTATTACATTTTAGAATCATATTATACACCCATATCCATATATATGTTCTGATAGTAGATAGCTTACACATAGTACAAACAACCACATGCACTTTACACTTATGGGCGCCTTCATACAATCAAGCGTAACGTTGTGTAAATATATAAAAGTCATGTTTGTGGCTAAACGTCTGACTCCAGCAGAGCCTGGGACATACAAATAGACCATTAGGCGCAGGAGCTGATTTGATGTGTAACTGCTAAACTTCTCACCCCTGTATTAGTAGAAGAGATAGACCCTCTAAATGTGACAATCAGGGCGCATATATCCTCTCCTGTTGGTATGAGGTGGTGGTTACATGTATAAAAAGTTCCTGTATTCCCCTCCCCCTTCAATGGAGGGCTGTATCGGGGGTGACGGGGGGGGGGGGGTGACAGTGACGGAGTGACAGGCTGTGATCTTTCTTCCTTCTGTCACTTGTAGCTTCTCCCCTCCCCCCTTACCGACACATAAAAGCAGGAAGTACAACTTTTCATTTTGATCCCCGAGGAGTGCGCCACCCCGAATATTTACTTTAGCCCTTATATTCTAGTTGCGACAAGTGTTTAAAAAGTCATGACGTTTTACAAACGTCCTTGGCAGTGGAAGGGTTAATCAACGTATGATGAAAAGTTGTGCAATTTTCTATTATTCTTGACGTTTCTATTCCTCACCATTTTGGTTTACATTTAGAAGTTAAAAACCTGGGCTGACCTAATACTTTTCAAAGCCAAGAGTCTTATACAATTACATCCAATCTAGACAATGATATGTGAGCCAAACAGCCTGGACTCCGGGCTGACAGTATAACCAACCACCAGGACTGTGTTGCTGATGCATCTAGTTCACAGAGGACCGGCTAGACCGAATATAATGGTATCTACCTCTTGGCTATCAGGGGCATTAGATCACCTTGGGTCCGACTCCTTAGCCTCTGGAAGGAAGCAAGAATGCTTTCATCCACTGACAGCACGTAGAGATATTGAACATAGTGAAGAATTGAAATACAAAGTATATTAGTAGGCTGAACTTTTCACTATACAATGATAAAAGCTTTATTTACACAAAACCAGAAAATCCTTTTAACTACCTTCCCTCCGCAGCCATTTTTCGGATTTTCACTTTTGTTTTTTCCTCCCCACCTTTCAAAACTCTTATTTTTCCATCAATATTGGTATATGAGGGCTTGTTTTTTGCAGGACGAGTTGTAGATTTTCACAGCACCATCTTTTGTACCATATAATGTAGTGGGAAATGAGAAACAAAATATATGTGGGGTGGAATTGGAGAAAAACAGCGATTCCTCAACCTTTTGGGTGGTTTTGTTTTTACGGCGTTCACCGTACGGTAAAAACGGTTAACTTTATTCTGCGGGTCAATACGATTACAGCGATACCAAATTTATATAAAAATACAAGAAACTATCCAAGATATTACAAGCAATCATCTGGGTAAAGAAATTCAAATATAAAGTAAATAAATGTATATATAAATAATATATTATAAGAATATAATTTTATTTGTAGAAAGAAGAGAAAGGAGATTTTGCGAGCCAATTCCCACAAGGGTCCATGTACAATAATAGAATAGAGTATAAAAACGACCTTGCCAGGAATGATTTCATATATATATATATATATATATATACATATATATATATATATATATACATATATATATATATATATACATATACAGTATATACATACACATATATAGAGGTATAGTAGTATCAATTTCTGAAGATATAGCCGGCTAATGAAATAACCAGACAGAAAAATGGTCAGCTACAATCAATAAATGAGCAGGTACGAACACTTGAAAAACATACAGTGAAGGAAATAAGCATTTGATCCCTTGCTGATTTTGTAAGTTTGCCCACTGTCAAAGACATGAACAGTCTAGAATTTTTAGGCTAGGTTAATTTTACCAGTGAGAGATAGATTATATTTTTTTTTAAAAACTGAAAATCACATTGTCAAAATTATATATATTTATTTGCATTGTGCACAGAGAAATAAGTATTTGATCCCTTTGGCAAACAAGACTTAATACTTGGTGGCAAAACCCTTGTTGGCAAGCACAGTAGTCAGACGTTTTTTGTAGTTGATGATGAGGTTTGCACACATGTTAGATGGAATTTTGGCCCACTCCTCTTTGCAGATCATCTGTAAATCATTAAGATTTCGAGGCGGTCGCTTGGCAACTCGGATCTTCAGCTCCCTCCATAAGTTTTCGATGGGATTAAGGTCTGGAGACTGGCTAGGCCACTCCATGACCTTAATGTGCTTCTTTTTGAGCCACTCCTTTGTTGCCTTGGCTGTATGTTTCGGGTCATTGTCGTGCTGGAAGACCCAGCCACGAGCCATTTTTAATGTTCTGGTGGAGGGAAGGAGGTTGTCACTCAGGATTTGACGGTACATGGCTCCATCCATTCTCCCATTGATGCGGTGAAGTAGTCCTGTGCCCTTAGCAGAGAAACACCCCCAAAACATAATGTTTCCACCTCCATGCTTGACAGTGGGGACGGTGTTCTTTGGGTCATAGGCAGCATTTCTCTTCCTCCAAACACGGCGAGTTGAGTTAGTGCCAAAGAGCTAAATTTTAGTCTCATCTGACCACAGCACCTTCTCCCAATCACTCTCAGAATAATCCAGATGTTCATTTGCAAACTTCAGACGGGCCTGTACATGTGCCTTCTTGAGCAGGGGGACCTTGCGGCCACTGCAGGATTTTAATCCATTACGGCGTAATGTGTTACCAATGGTTTTCTTGGTGACTGTGGTCCCAGCTGCCTTGAGATCATTAACAAGTTCCCCCCGTGTACTTTTCGGCTGAGCTCTCACCTTCCTCAGGATCAAGGATACCCCACGAGGTGAGATTTTGCATGGAGCCCAAGATCGATGTCGATTGACAGTCATTTTGTATGTCTTCCATTTTCTTACTATTGCACCAACAGTTGTCTCCTTCTCACCCAGCATCTTACTTATGGTTTTGTAGCCCATTCCAGCCAGTGCAGGTCTATGATCTTGTCCCTGACATCCTAAGGCTATGTTCACACGGGGTCTTTTGCCGAGTTTATTGACGCGGAAACCGCGTCGCAAAACTCGGCAGAAACTCCCCGAGAACGCCTCCCATTGATTTCAATGGGAGGCGTCGGCGTCTTTTTCCCGCGAGCAGTAAAACTGCCTCGCGGGAAAAAGAAGCGACATGCCCTATCTTCGGGCGCTTCCGCCTCCGACCTCCCATTGACTTCAATGGGAGGCAGGAGAAAGCGTGTTTTCTGCCCGCGGCGCTCAATGGCCGCGGGCGAAAAACGGCGCGATCATTGCTATTCACACGGAGTATTTTGGGGGAGGAATATCTGCCTCAAAATTCCGTTTGGAGCTTTGAGGCAGATATTCCTCCCCCAAAATACTCCGTGTGAACATAGATTAGAAAGCTCTTTGGTCTTGCCCATGTTGTAGAGGTTACAGTCAGACTGGTTAATTAAAAGTCTGTGGACAGTAGTCTTTTATACAGGTGACCATTTAAGACAGCTGTCTTTAATGCAGGCACCAAGTTGATTTGGAGCGTGTAACTGGTCTGGAGGAGGCTGAACTCTTAATGGTTGGTATGGGATCAAATAGTTATTTCTCTGTGCACAATGCAAATAAATATATATATATATATATATATAATTTTGACTATGTGATTTTCAGTTTTGTTTTTATATATATATAATCTATCTCTCACTGGTAAAATTAACCTAGCCTAAAAATTCTAGACTGTTCATGACTTTGACAGTGGGCAAACTTACAAAATCAGCAAGGGATCAAATACTTATTTCCTTCACTGTATATCTATATATGCATATATATACACTAAGTAGAGTACAATAGGATAAATCCACAAGATACATGTAACTATATACAGCCAGAGAGGAACAATAAATTCAAGCCGGTCGGGACGGCATAATTATTAAGCACATCAAAGAGACAAAATACAGACGGTAGAGTAGAGTGAGCATATATGGGATCCGCAATAGATTTCAGCACACTCATCTGTTGTGTGTGCATCAGTCCATAGACAGTCTAGTATCGCTCTCAGAATTCCAGTGCAACAAAATAGCCACGTACATCCGACCTAAGGTTGGTTTTCTTGGTCACCTGGGCTCTTTCCAGCAAAAAACTCCTGATTATACAAGGAGTGAGTTTCTCCCTTGTTTTCTCGTCCGTGTTGAGATGGGTTAATTCCCAAGTACAGGTAGGTTGGAAGTTGTTATAAATCTAAAGCAAGTATTTTGCACGCACGCTATAAGAGCCACCGGTTAACATCCTTTAGAGATTAGGTGCCATACCTCATTCGTAGCAGATGTTAGATCTCTCAGTTCCAGGGACAAAATAATAAGGGTATGTTCACACGTAGTCAACAAAAAAGTCTGAAAATCCAGAGCTGTTATCAAGGGAAAACAGACCCTGCTTTTCAGACGTTTTTTTACCAACTCGCATTTTTCGCGGCGTTTTTCGCGCCGTTTTCGCGGCGTTTTTTACGTCCGTTTTTGGAGCCGTTTTCATTGGAGTCTATGAGAAAACAGCTCCAAAAACGTCCAAAGAAGTGTCCTGCACTTCTTTTGACGAGGCTGTATTTTTACGCGTCGTCGTTTGACAGCTGTCAAACGACGACGCGTAAATAACAGGTCGTCTGCACAGTACTTCGGCAAACCCATTCAAATGAATGGGCAGATGTTTGCCGACGTATTGGAGCCGTATTTTCAGACGTAAAACGAGGCATAATACGCCTCGTATACGTCTGAAATTTGGCCGCGTGAACATACCCTAAAATGCCAGCCAGTATAGTGGATAACAAACCAAGGCATTATCAGCCTTTTTTGGCGCGTTTTCCGCGTCCAAAAACTCTGTGTGAACAGCGCCTAATAAGCACTTGTGATCTAATGTTCGCATAAAGTAGCTATTTTCAGGAATGTAACAATATCCTATGTACAAGGTAGCGTCAGGCTTGAACACATCCTCACCCAAGTCTAGTACACAGCTTAGGCTTCGTTCACATCTGAATAGGAGGCTACGTCACAGATGCGGTCAAAAATACATGACAAAATTACCCAGCAAGCTGCGCCATTTTGTATGGTAAAACGACAGACACCATGACAGAAATCCGATGGAACCCATTGAAAATCAATGGGTAACGTTGGGTGCTGTTGGAGTCAGGTGCCTATGATGGAGCAGAGCAATGGAAACACAGAAAGCAGATGTGAACAATGGCTTAGAAAGTCTAGTGAACAGCAAACAGAGACACTGCACATGCCTCACCGGGTCTCATACGTGCTTAAAAAAAAGAGACAGGTGATTTTATTAACCCCTTCAGGACTGAGCCTGTTTTGGCCTTGTGGACGCAGACTATTTATTCAAATCTGACATGTGTCCCTTTATGTGGTAATAACTCTGGAACGCTTTTACCTATCCAAGCGATTCTGAGATTCTTTTCTCATGACATATTGTACTTTATTTTAGTGAAAAAAATTGGTTGATAAATTCAATATTTGTGAAAAACTCCAAATTTTAGAGAAAATTTGTAAGAATTAGCATATTTCTAAATTTAAATGTATCTGCTTGTAAAACAGATAGTAATACCACACAAAATAGTTACCAGTTTACATTTCCCATATGTCTACTTTATGTTTGCATTGTTTTTTTCACGTCCTTTTTATTTTTCCAGGACGTTACAAGGCTTAGAACTTTAGCAGCAATTTCTCACATTTTCAAGAAAATTTCAAAAGGCAATTTTTTCAGGGACCAGTTCAGTTCTGAAGTCCCATTGAGGGCCTTACATATTAGAAAGCCCCCATAAATCACCCCATTTTGAAAACTGCACCCCTCAAAGTATTCAAAACAACATTCAGAATGTATTTTAACCCTTTAGGTGTTTCACAGGAATTAAAGCAATCTACACGTGAAATTTAAAAATTAATTTTTTTTCTATAACGCAGAAGCTTTTACCCAAGAAATGCTACTTAATATTTATTGCCCAGATTCTGCAGTTTTGAGAAATATCCCACATGTGGTCCTAGTGCGGTAATGGACTGAAACACCGGCCTCAGAAGCAAATGAGGATCTAATGGATTTTGGGGCCTTCTTTTTTTAGGACTACATTTTAGGTACCATGGTCAGGTTTGAAGAGGTCTTGTGGTGCCAAAACAGTCGAAACCCCCCAAAAGTGTCCCCATTTTGGAAACCACACCCTCAAGGAGTTTTTCTAGGGGTATAGTGTTCGCATTTGACCCCACTTTTTTTTTTTGCAGAATTTAGTGGAATTAGTCTGTGAAGATGAAAATCGACTTTTTTTCTGCTAAAACATAGAATTTTTTCAAGGAATAAAGGAGAAAAAGCACCCCAACATTTGTAAAGCAATTTCTCCCGATTACGGAAACACCCCATATGTAGTCATGAACTGATGTTTGGACCCACAGCAGGGCTCAGAAGGGAAGGAGCGTCTTTTGAATTTTGAAGCGCAGATTTCGCTGGATTGGTTTTCAGTGCCATGTCTCGTTTGCAACGCCCTGGAGGGACCAAAACAGTGGAAACCCTTCAAATGTGACCCCATTTTTCTAGGGTATAGTTGACATCTTGAACCCACAGGTTTTTTTTGTAGAATTTAGCGGAATTAGGCCGTGGAAATTAATATCAAAATTTTTGCCCACTAAAATGTTGATTTTTAATTTTCGCAAGGGATAAAAGAGAAAAAGCACCCCAACATTTGTAGAGCAATTTCCCCCCGAGTACGCCAATACCCCATATGTGGTCATAAATATTTTTTTATTAGAACTTATTAGCCCTTTCAGGACTGTTTTTTTTTTTTGCTTTTTCACTCCCCGGCTTCCAAGAGCCATAACTTTTTTATATTTCAGTCAATGGAGCGGTGTGAGGGCTTATTTATTGCAAGAGGAGTTGTAGTTTCTATTGACCCCATTTAAAATACCATATAATGTACTGTGAAACTGAAAAAAAAACAAAAACAAAAAACTCGATTTCTCCATTGTTTTTTGGGTTTTGTTTTTACGTCTTTCACCGTGTGGTGAAAACGACAACTAAACTTTATTCTGCATCTCAATACGATTACAGTGATACCAAATTTATATAGTTTTTCTTTTTTTTAATATATGTTACTACTTCTACAAAGAAAAAACTATTTGTTAAAAAAAATAAAATTGTTTTGTAATGCCACATTCTAAAAGCCATAACTTTTATTTTTTGGACGATTGAGCGGTGTGAGGGTTTAGTTTTAGCGGGCGAGCTGTAGCTTTTTTGTGGTACAATTTTATGGTACATACAACTTTTTGATCGCTCATTACTTTATTCATTTTTCTTTTTTAGAGCGAATGCGACTAAAAAAACAGCGATTTTGGCGTTTTAAATTCTTTATTTCTTACGGCGTTCACCGTGCGCAATAAATGACATTTTAGTTCATTCTGCAAGTCGGTACGATTATGGCGATACCATATGTATATAGTTTTCTTTATGTTTCGCAGCGTTTGCACGATAACTGACAGGAAGCCTATCAGGAGCAGTCTGATAGCCTTCCGTCCATGGCAGATACAGAGGCCATTGTTTGGCCTCCGGTTGCCATGACAACCATCGGCAAACCCCACGATTTTAAAGCGGGGTCTGAGGATGTGCTACTAACTCGTAAAGTGCGGCGATCGCAACCGATCGCCTCATTTAAGGGGTTAATTGCCTAAATCACGGTCACCGACAGTGTGCACTGGGAACGACTCCAAAACTATACACCCTCGTACGGGAAGTAACCTCCCGCGCGACATATAGTTACTGAGTGGTGCGGGTAGGGGTTAAATCAGAAGATCTAGGGCAGGGGTCTAAAGCACGCGGCCCGCGGGCCGCATGCGGCCCCTGGGGCTGTCATCTGCGGCCCGCGGGACACAGAGCCGCTAGTATCGGCTCTGCTCCGAGACTCTGGAATTCCCTGACATCGCTGTCCACATATGAACAGCGATGTCTGGGGCTTCCCCAGAGCCGGAGTCCCGAGCAGAGCGCTGGTGTCGGCTCTGCTCCGGGACTCTGGAATTCCCTGACATCGCTGCCCATATATGGACAGTGTGTCAGGGTCTTCCCCAGAGCGGGGTCCCGGGCAGAGCGCTATTATCGCTGTCCATACAATAATGTCAGGGGCTTCCCCAGAGCAGGAGCGCAGCTGGAGTCCCAGGAAGAGCCTACTAGCGCTCTGCCTGGGACTCCAGCTCTGGGCAAGCCCCTGACATTACTGGGGCAGCCTCTACAGAGGGCACTGTGGCAGCCTCTACAGAGGGCACTGTGGCAGCCTCTACAGAGGGCACTGTGGCAGCCTCTACAGAGGGCACTGTGGCAGCCTCTACAGAGGGCACTGTGGCGTTATCTACAAGTGGGTGTGTGACAGTATCTGAAGAGGACACTGGCATTATCTAGGGGTGTGTTGCATTATCTACAGAGGGCACTGTGGCCTTATCTACAGAGGGCACTGTGGCCTTCTCTACAGAGGGCACTGTGGCCTTCTCTACAGAGGGCACTGTGGCCTTCTCTACAGAGGGCACTGTGGCCTTCTCTACAGAGGGCACTGTGGCCTTCTCTACAGAGGGCACTGTGGCCTTCTCTACAGAGGGCACTGTGGCCTTCTCTACAGAGGGCACTGTGGCCTTATCTACAGAGGGCACTGTGGCCTTATCTACAGAGGGCACTGTGGCCTTATCTACAGAGGGCACTGTGGCCTTATCTACAGAGGGCACTGTGGCCTTATCTACAGAGGGCACTGTGGCCTTATCTACAGAGGGCACTGTGGCCTTATCTACAGAGGGCACTGTGGCCTTATCTACAGAGGGCACTGTGGCCTTATCTACAGAGGGCACTGTGGCCTTATCTACAGAGGGCACTGTGGCCTTATCTACAGAGGGCACTGTGGCCTTATCTACAGAGGGCACTGTGGCCTTATCTACAGAGGGCACTGTGGCCTTATCTAGGGGTGTGTTGCATTATCCACAGAGGGCACTGCGACAGCATCCACAGAGGGCACTGCGACAGCATCCACAGAGGGCACTGCGACAGCATCCACAGAGGGCACTGCGACAGCATCCACAGAGGGCACTGCGACAGCATCCACAGAGGGCACTGCGGCAGCATCCACAGAGGGCACTGCGGCAGCATCCACAGAGGGCACTGCGGCAGCATCCACAGAGGGCACTGCGGCAGCATCCACAGAGGGCACTGCGGCAGCATCCACAGAGGGCACTGCGGCAGCATCCACAGAGGGCACTGCGGCACTATCTAAAAAGGGGCTGCCCAATCTTGACATGTGTGCTAACTGAACCGCCGGACTGCATTTAGCGACACTTAAACTGGAACGCTGGATTGTTGAAATAAGCACGTGGAGAAATATCTAAAATTTTAAACCTAGCGCTATTATTATAGTAACGTAGTATTATTATTCTAGTAATATAGTGTTATAGTAGTTCAAATAACTAATTGATTAACAATAATTTTGTATTGTATCAAATTTGAAAGTAATGCGGCCCGTCAACTTCCCATTTTTTCTATATGCGGCCCACTTAACCGGCCGAGTTTGAGACCCCTGATCTAGGGGGACTTAGATCAAGTGTCTAATAACCAGTCAAAATAATAAGAATCCAATGGGTGCAGCAAAAACTTTAATATTAGTCTGTTTACGAAGATAATACATTGCCAAACACTCTTCTTGACCACTGCAGGCAGTCAGGAAGCTGTAAATGAGCAGTATACCATAGGCTACTGGATGTAGCTTCCTCTTCTGGCACCTGTCTTTGTTGGGACGAACTAAAGCCGACCTTATATTAAAAACTTTGAACGCCTGAAAAGGAACCATTTTCGGAACATAAACGAGCATGACAGGCACCGACCAAAGGCAGATACCTGTGGAAAGTTGATCTGACATGTTCTCAGGTGCAGTAGTTGACAATACTTGGAAGGTTGTTCATGCAAAACGACAAATGTGCATCCCATTAACCCTTTTATGCCGACAATCTGTAGATTCACGTCCTTTTCGCACATATCCCGTGCTGCCAGGGCGTGAACATACAGATCTCTGTTCCAGCCGGCATAGCGCTGTGAAAAGCACTCGGACGCCAGCTGTGTCAGTGTCCCTGGCTCCCCAGCAACCTGTTCTCTGACAGCAGAAACCGATTGGTTTGGCTAAGGAGAATATGATCACCATTAACGGTTTCCTGACCACCCACAGTAAAATCACGTCAGCTTGCTGGGCTCTGTACAGCGCCGACATGAATTCACAGTGGGTGTTAAAAGCGCGATCTGGGTGTCTCAGAGTAGTGCTGACAGCCGGATCGCGCTGTTAACCGCTGCCTCTGGTCCCGGAGACATGACAGGGATCTGATTGGTTCAGGTCCCGATCATGTGATCGCAGGGAAAGTTTGTTCTAGCAACAAACTGGAAAGTTAAAAAAATTTAAAAAAGCTCTGGCGCTCAAAATATAGCGACAGAAATTGTGCAGTGTCCAAAAGCGGATAAGATTGGGCACCATTTATCAGTACAATACCGGCCACATATCTATGAATTATTTATTTACCCCATTATTATACCCTTATTATGCCCTGATGTACTCTGCCCAGCTTACATATACCCTGATGTACTCCGCACAGATTACATATACCCCCACATTATCAACTGAAATACCAGCAAAACCCCAAACAGAACTATTACCAAGCAAAATCTGCGCTCCAAAAGCCAATGGCACTCCTTCACTTCTGAGCTCTGCCGTGGGTCCAAACAGCAGTTCATTACCACATATGGGGTATTGCTGTAATCGTGAGAAATAGCTTTACAAGTTTTGGGGTGCTTTTTATTCCTTGTAAAAATTACATTTTTTTTATATTTTTTCAGATTTTCATTTTCACAGACATATTCCAATAAATATAGCAAAAGACCTGTCAGGTCAAGATGCTAACTATACCCCTAGATAAATTCCTTAAGGTGTGTAGTTTCCAAAACCACTGTTGGGGAGATTCCACTGTTTTGGCACCACAAGACCTCTTCAAACCTGACATGGTGTCTAAAATATATTCTAAAAAAAGCAGACCCCAAAATCCTCTAGGTGCTCCTTTGCTTCTGAGGCCGGTGCTTCAGTCCATTATCACACTAGAGCCACATGGGGATATTTCTAAAAACTGCAGAATCTGGGCAATAAATATGGAGTTGCATTTCTCTGGTAAAACCTTCAGTGTTACAGAGAAACATGTATTACAAATGAATTTCGGAAAAAAAAATGAAATTTGTAAATTTCACCTCTACTTTGCTTAATTCCTGTGAAACGCCTAAAGGGTTCATAAACTTTCTGAATGCTGTTTTGAATACTTTGAGGGAGCAGTTTTTAAAGTGGGTGATTTATGGGGTCTATCTAGTACATAAGGCCCTCAAAGCCACTTCACAACTGAACTGGTCCTTGACAAAATAGCCTTTTGACATTTTCTTGAAAATGTGAGAAATTTCTGCTAAAGTTCTAAGTCTTGTAACGTCCTAGAAAAATAAAATAATGTTCAAAAAACAATGCAAATATAAAGTAAACATATGGGGGATGTTAATTAGCAACAATTTTGAGTGGTATTAATATCTGTTTTACAAGTAGATTACATTTAAAATTAGAAAAATTATAATTTTTGCAAATTTTCTTTACATTTTGGTGTTTTTCACAAATAAGCTATGAATTTATTGACCAAATCGTTCCACTATCATAAAGTACAATATGTCACGAGAAAACAATCTCTGAATCGCTTGGACAGGCAAAAGCATTCCAGAGTTTTTACCACATAAAATAACATGTCAGATTTGAAAAAATGGGGCTGGTCATTGAGGCATCAATGGCCCTTGGTCCTGAAAGGGTTAAGAGAAGCCCAGACCAAGTCACAGATCAAGAGAGAGACCAATCGGCTATTTGTGGTTTTAACTTTTGATGTTTGGAACGACAACTTTCACGGACAAACCGTGAATGGTAAGTCATTCAGAAAACAAATGTCTGAGATTAGTCTGGCCAGGTTTATGTAAGTTGATATACTCATTCACAAGGCATGATCAAGAACCTCACCTGCACATTTTCCTCAGTCACTTTAATTTCCGCAGTGTAAACATAATCCACAAGCAATTTCAGCGTCCACCCATCCACTTCTTTAATTCTGACTCTTTTTGCTCGACTTTCACTCATTTCACCTATAAAAAAAAAACGCAAAGTATAGTGATTATTTATCATTCATATAACTAATTAAAGGCCATATAAACGTTTGAAAGACACGCATGATCCACCTATCATCGATTAGATCTAAGTTATGAACTTAGATGTGATCGCTGACACTGAACCCGTCAGTCCCGCTGACCTGACATATACAGGAATCAACGCAAGATACAGCTGCTCTATACAGGATACAAAGAAGCGGTCTCTCAAAAAGAAAAAAACAAAAACACTTTGTAATATACAGCTGACATCCCGCTGCAACGGCGGTGATCACAGTTCTCTCCGATCACTGTCGTTTAACCCCTCAAATGCAGCGGTCAATAGCGACAGTGGCATTTAAGTGATTGGCACAGAGGGAGGGGGCTCTCTCTGTACCCCCGCGAAAAATCTCAGGGTGCTGATGGTTGCAATGGCAACCAGGAAGCCTAGCAACGGCTTCCTGGTTGCCAGGTACGGGAGACTATTAGGTCCTGCCCAAGGCAGGACGTAATAGGCTCAACTATCAGTTGTAACTTACAGTTATAATACAAGTAGTGCAATGTGTTGTACAGGGGATCAGAATATCAGATCTTCCAGTTCCCTAGTATGTGTAAAATAAAAAAAGTGTAAAAAAAAAAAAGTTTGAGATAAATAAAGTATTACATAATAAAAACAATAATCGCCTTGTTTCCCTGATCAAGTGCTTTATAATTAGAAAAAAAAAGAAAAAAAAAACAAAAACGAAAAACTAGACATAATAATAGGTATCGCCGCGTTCGTATCGGCTTGACCTATAAAAATATCATATTGTTTAACACCGTAAAAGAAAAAATACAATAAAAAACCAATGGCAGAATTTCCTTTTTTGGTCATGTTGTTTCCCAAAAAATGGAAAAAAAAAAAAAGGGATCAAAAAGTCCCACGTACCCAAACATGGTACCAATAAAAACTACAGTTTGTCACAAAAAAACAAGCCCTCACACGGCTCCGTCGACAAAAAAATAAAAAAAGTTATGGCTCTCAGGATATGGCGACACTAAAACATTATTTTATTTAGTAAAAAGCGTTTTTATTGTGTAAAAGTAGTAAAACAAAAAACTAGATAAATTTGGTATTGCCATAATCGTATCGAACCGCAGAATAAAGTAAACATGGTGTTTTTTTTACTGCACAAACAATGTCTTTAAAAATGTATAAAAAAAAAAAAACAGTGAGAGAATCTGTTTTTTGGTCTCCTCACCTCTCAAAAAATTGTACCCCAAAATGATACTACTAAAAAGTACAGCTAGTCCCATGAAAATCAAGCACTGACACAGCTCGTCAACGGAAAAATAAAAAGTTATGGACCCTTGGAACGCAATAATGCAAAACGACGGCCCAGACTAATTTATATGTGCAGCAGTTCTTCACCTAAATCCCCACGTCATCATTTGCAGCCCCCTCTGGTGGACCTTGTAAATGCAGAGGAAACTATGACATTTTGGGGTCTGTGCTACATATGGGGCTAGTGAAGGAGTCAAAGATTAGACAATACTGGAGTGCGGATATTTTGTACAATACCACGGACACCCTTTGGAAGTGCGACTCCTGCACCCAAAAATCCGGCCTGTGCATGAAGGATTGGTTCAAAGCGTACGTCACTATCCATGGATAATTAATTTTATTATTAATTTACCCCATTATTACATCATCCTATTATGACCTGATGCACACCGCCCAGCTTACATATACCCTGATGTACTCCGCACAGCTTACATATACCCTGATGTACTCCGCACAGCTTACATATATACTGTCTGAAACTGCTTCCCCTGCTGCTCTATCTTATGGTGGTCTCCATTTCTCTCATGCCCCCAGACCTGAGTACAGGCAGGGTGGAGGAGTAGGTATTCTTCTTTCCCCACACTTTTCAGGTCATTCCCCCGGTACCCTCGCTCACATTTCCCTCTTTTGAAGTCCACACCATCAGACTCTTTTACCCTTTTTCCCCTCAGAGTGGCAGTTGTCTACCACCCCCTGGGCTCACCCCGCCAATTCCTGGATCATTTTGCTGCCTGGCTTCCACAATTTCTATCCTCTGAAACACCCACTCTCATCATAGGTGACTTCAACATCCCCATTGATAACCCAATCTCCCCATCTGCCTCCCAGTTTCTATCTTTAACCTCCTCCCTAGATCTGTCACAACTTACTAACTCTCCTACACATGAAGACGGGCTTTCGCTAGACCTGGTCTTCTTCCGTCTCTGCTCAGTTTCGGACTTCATTAACTCTCCTCTCCCGCTCTCTGACCACAACATTCTCTCCTTTACTATCAAATATTCTCTGCCTCCTCAGGTCATGCCTACGTATAAGACATACAGAAATCTACATGCCATTAACACTCAGAAACTCAGACAGTCTACAGTCCTCATTGTCCCCTATCTCTTCCCTCTCCTGTGCCAATCTGGCTGAGAAACTTTACAATAACACTCTTAAAAATGCATTGGATGAAGAAGCCCCTCCTATACTCCAAACTACCCGGCAAAGACATCCACAACCCTGGCACACACCTCAATCCCACTTTCTTCAGCGGTGCTGGAGATGTGCCGAACGACTGTGGAGAAAATCACATTTGGCTCCAGACTTCCTCCATTACAAATTTATGCTCAAAACTTACAACTCTGCCCTTCACAAAGCCAAACAAGTCTATTTCACTTCTCTCATCTCCACACTATCTAATAATCCAAAATGCCTCTTTGATACTTTTCAGTCCCTCGATAGTCCTAAAGTGCAGACGCCGATCACAGATCTCAGTGCTGAAGACCTGGCCACTTATTTTAAAGTTAAAATTGACAACATCCGCCATGATATTATCTCCCGGTCCTCTAGTAACATCGATCCCCTTCCCTCCCGCACTCCCTCTTCTTCACTTTCATCATTTGACCCAATAACAGAAGAAGTAGTCTCCAGGCTTCTCTCTTCTTCTCATCCTACTACCTACCCTAGTGATCCTATCCCCTCACACCTCCACTAGCCCCTCTCCCCAGCTGTCACTAGTCACCTGACTAAAATATTTAACCTCTCTCTTTCTCTGGTATCTTTCCCTCCTCTTTTAAACATGCCGTTATAAACCCATTACTGAAAAAAAACAACTCTTGACCAATCCAGCGCTGTTAGACCAGTCCCTAATCGCCCCTTCATCTCCAAACTCCTGGAACGCTTGGTCTACTCTCGCCTTATCCGCTATCTCTCTGCCAACTCCATTCTAGACCCCTTATAATCTGGTTTCCGCACTCTACACTCCACAGAAACTGCCCTTACTAAAGTCTCAAATGATCTCTTGGCAGCTAAATCGGACGGTAAATACTCTCTCCTGATTCTTCTGGATCTCTCTGCAGCCTTTGACACTGTAGACCACCAACTCCTACTTAACATGCTCCACTCTATTAGCCTTAAAGACACTGCTCTCTCTTGGTTTTCCTCCTATCTCTTTGACCGCTTGTTCAGTGTGTCATTTGCTTGTTCTACTACTTCTCCTTATCCACTTGCTATTGGGGTTCCTCAGGGATCAGTCCTAGGTCTGCTCCTCTTTTCTCTCTACACAGCTCCTATTGGACAAACCATCAGCAGATTTGGCTTCCAGTACCATCTCTACGCTGATGACACCCAATTATATGACTCTTCCCATAACATTACCCCTGCTCTAATACAGAACACCTGTTATTGTCTGTCCGCTGTCTCTAACATCATGTCCTCTCTCTATCTAAAACTGAATCTTTCTAAGACTGAACTCCTTGTGTTACTACCATCTACTAACCTCCCTAAACCGGATGTCTCCATCTCAGTGTGTGGCACTACAATAACTCCTAAGCAGCACGCCCGCTGTCTCTGGGTTATTTTTGACTCTGATCTTTCCTTTACTCCTCACATTCAATCACTTTCACGCTAGTGTCATTTTCGCCTCAAAAACGTCTCCAGAATCCACCCTTTTCTTACTGAGGAAACAGCCAAAACTCTCATTGTCGCTCTGATTCACTCTCGCCTTGACTACCGTAACTCATTACTAGTCAGTCTTCCCCTCACCAAACTCTCTCCTCTCCAATCTATCCTTAATTCAGCAGCCAGGCTCATCTTTATGACCAACCGCTACACCAACGCTTCTACCCTGTGCCAGTCACTGCACTGGTTGCCCTTCCCATTAAGAATAAAATTAAAACTTATTACTCTTACCCACAAAGCTCTCCACAGTGCTGCACCTCCTTACATCTCCTCCCTCATCTCTGTCTACCACCCTACTCGGGCTCTACGTTCTGCCAACGACTTTAGATTAAAATCCTCCATAATCCGAACCTCCCACTACAGTCTCCAAGATTTTTCTCGTGCTGCACCAGTCCTCTGGAATGTGCTACCCCAGACAATCAGATTAATTCCCAATATCCAAAGTTTTAAACGTGCCCTGAAAACACATCTTTTTAGACAGGCCTATAACATTCCCTAATCTGACTCCTTTCCATGGCCCCCCTTTAAGATTAGGCATCAGAATTAGATTGCCTCACACTCCTTCACTTCATGTCCGTCATACACGGATACTGGCTGGTGACCGGCTCATGCAGCTTTAGGTGTACCACCCAATGTGCATAAAAATGGCTGGACCATTGTACAGAACAAACACTGTTACACTTTGTGTCTCCCTTATTTCCTCATAGATTGTAAGCTCTTGCGAGCAGGGTCCTCCCTCATCTTGTTTGAATTGTAAATTAACTTTGTCACTATGTAATGTCTGATATGGTCTGTTTCATGTTCCCTCTAAATTGTAAAGTGCTGCGTAATATGTTGGCGTTATATAAATAAAGATTATTATTATTATGTACCCTGATGTACTCCGCACAGCTTACATATGCCCTGATGTACTCCGCAGATTACAAATACCCTGATGCACTCTGCCCAGTTTACATATATACCCTAATGTATTCCGCACAGCTTACATATACCCTAATGTACTCCGCACAGCTTACATATACCCTGATGTGCCCCCACATTATAAACTGAAACACCAGTAAAACACTAAACAAAACTACTACCAAGCAAAATCTACGCTCCAAAAGCCAAATGGCGGTCCTTCTGGGCCTGGCAGTGTGCCCAAACAGCAGTTTATGATCACATATAGGGTATTACTGTACTCTGGTGAACCCGCTTAACAATTTATGGGGTGTGTGTCTCCAGTGGTACAAGCTGGGCACTACACACTGGCCACTGAAATAGAATATCTGTGGAAAATGGCAATTTTCAATCTGCAACATCCACTGTGCACTAATTTCTGCAAAACCTTTGGGGTCAAAATGCTCACTACACTTCTAGATGAATTCCTTGAGGGGTGTAGTTTCCTAAATGGGGTCACTTCTCGGGGGTTTTCACTGTACTGGTACCTCAGCGCAATGCAACATGGCGCCAAAAACAAATTTTGTAAAATCTTCACTCCAAAAACGAAATTGCGCTTTTTCCCTTTAGACCCTTGCGGTATGTCCAAATAGCAAGTTAACGACCACATATGGGGTATTTCCCTACTCGGGAGAAATTGTGTAACACATTTTGGGGTGTTTTTTCTCCTGTATTCCTTGTGGAAATGAAAAATTATGAGCTCAATCTACAGGTTGTTGGGAAAAAAATATTTGTTCATTTTCACGGCCTAATTCTAAAAAAACACCTGAGGGATCAAAATGCTACACCTCTAATTTAATTATTTGAGGGGTATAGTCTAAAAAATGGGATCACACCTGGGGAATTTCTACTGTACTGGTACTTCAGGGGATCTGCACTGCGACATGGCGCCCAGAAACCAATTTAGCAAAATCTGAGCTGCAAAATCCAAACAGTGCTCCGTCCCTTCTGAGCCCTGCCGTGGGTCCAAACAGCAGTTTTATTACCACATATGGGGTATTGCCGTAAATCAGGAGAAATTGCTTTAAAAAATGTTGGAGTGCTTTTTCTCCTTTATTCCTTATAAAAATTAGAAAATTCTATGTTTAAAAAAAAATAAAAATATCGATTTTCATCTTCACAGATGAATTCCAATAAAGTCAGCAAAAAACCGGTGGGTCAAAATGCTAACTACACCACTAAAAAGATTCCTTGAGTGGTATAGTTTCCAAAATGGGGTCACTTTTGGGGGGGTGTTTCCACTGTTTAGGTCCCTTCAGGGCGCTGCAAACGCGACACGGCACCGAAAACCATTCCAGTAAAATCAGCGCTCCAAAATCCAATGAGCGCTGCCGTGGGTCCAAACAGCAGTTTATTACCACATATGGGGTATTTCCGTAATCGGGAGAAATTGCTTTACAAATGTTGGGTCGCTTTTCCAGAAAAAAGTAGATTTTCATTTTCACAGACTAATTCGAATAAATTTAGCAAAAAAAACTGTGGGGTCATAATGCTAACTATACCCCTTGATAAATTCCCTGAGAGGTGTAGTTTAAAAAAAATGGGGTCACTTTTGGAGGTTTCCACTGTTTTGGCACGAGAGGACCTCTTCAAACCTGACATGGTGCCTAAAATATATTCTAATAAAAAGGAGGCCCCAAAATCCTCTAGGTGCTACTTTGCTTCTGAGGCATGTGTAGCAGTCCATTAGCACACTAGGGCCACATGTGGAATATTTCTAAAAACTGCAGAATCTGGGCAATAAATATTTAGATGCGTTTCTCGGGTAAAACCCTCTGTGTTACAGAAAAAAATGTATTACAAACTGATTTTGTAAAAAAAAAAATGAAATTTGAAAATTTCACCTCTACTTTCCTTCCTTCAATTCCTGTAAAACGCCTAAAGGGTTGAAGCACTTTCTGAATGCTGTTTTGAATACTTTGAGGGGTACAATTTTCAAAATGGTGTTTTATGGGGGTTTCTAATATATAGGGCCCTCAAAACTACTTCACAACTGAACTGGTCCCTGAAAAAATAGCCTTTTGAATTTTTTTTTTAAAAATGTGAGAAATTGCTGCTAAAGTCTTGTAACGTCCTAGACAAAAAAAAAGGATGCTCAAAAAACGATGCAAACATAAAGTAGACATATGGGATAAGTTAATTAGTAACTTTTTTGTGTGGTATTACTATCTGTTTTACAAGCAGATACATTTAAAATTCGAAAAATCATAATTTCTTCAGATTTTCTCTAAAGTTTGGTGTTTTTCACAAATAAGAAATGAATGTATAGACCAAATTTTTTTACTGACAAAGTACAATATGTCACGAGAAAACAATCTCATAATCTATTGGATAGGTAAAAGCATTCTGAAGTTATTACCACAAAGTGACATGTCAGATTTGAAAAAATGGGTCTGGTCCTGAAGGGGTTAGAAATCACCTAAAAATAGTTTTATTTAAAAAAATAAATAAAAAAAAACCAACAACAAACCTATTTGATGTTCAAAGGTGTACATAGCATTTAAATAAGAGTTCATGCAATTGTGTAATATTAGACTAGGGTGGGGTCCTGGAAACAGCTGAAGGACACAGGCGGCTGCCAACTGATGGATTCCAATTTAAGCCAGACAGTAAAAAACAAATACAGGGAACTTTATCGGATCAAAAGGGAACAACTCTTGCAGGCAGTGAAATACTCCTACAGCCGTGAAAATAGCAGGAGAACAAGCCGGGAAGCAATGATATGGACATAATATAGAATAGGGTGAGGCTGCCTTACTCTCTTGTGGGAGCCACAATAAAGGCTAGATGCTGGTCAAGAGCCTCAGTCAAAGAAATAGGTGTTACAGCAAATTCTTTACAGCTACACTCCAACTTACCCCACTCCTTATTACCATTCTAGAACATTCAAAAGCATCTTTCAATGCCTTCTTGCAGCACAGAAATTGTGGGTATGGGGAAAGAAGGGAAAATAGAATAAGAGTGATCAATGTCGCCTTCAATTATTTTTATTGATACCGACTGTTAGGCCTTATTCACACGACAGGGTTTCCCGGCCGGGTGATGGCCGTTCAAAAATCGGCCATCACCCGGCTGCATTAGGAACAATAGACCCCTAATGGGGCTATTCACACGACCGATTTTTTGACCGTCCGGGAAACCTGGCCGTCCAAAAAATTGGACATGCCCTATTTTCGGCCGTTTACCCGGCCCCCATAGAAGTCTATGGGGCCGGGTAATACACGGCCATCGCCGGAATGTGTCCCGAGTGACGGCCATGTATTCCGTCGCTCGCGCGCTCTCTCTCCTCCTCCTCACAGTGCAAAGTGCATGTGCGGAGGAGGAGGGTCTTTTTTTTGCTCCCTGTAGGAGTCGGAATCCCCAATCCCCGGCCGGGGATTGGGGATTCCGCTACAGGAGAAGTGAGTGACTACACTGTCCATATATGGGCACAGCGATGTCACCCACTTCTGCAACGAAATCCCCGACTCTATGGCCGGGGATTCCGCTACAGGAGAAGTGAGTGACTACACTGTCCATATATGGACACACTGACGTCACTCACTTCTGAAGCGGAATTCCCGACCTGTGGCAGGGAATTCCTCTCCAGGAGAAGTCAGTGACTACACTGTCCATATATGGACATTGAAGTCAGTGACTTCTCCTGGTATGTGGGGGGGGGGGGGCTGGGTGGCATCACCTGCAGGGGGCTGGGTGGCATCACCTGCAAGGGGCATTGTGGCATTACCTACAAGGGGCAGGGTGGTATTACCTACAAGGGGCAGGGTGGCATTATCTACAGACTGCTGTGTGTGGCAACAAATTTAAATGAAATTCATCCGATTTTAAAACGGACAGGGAAAAAAACGGATGCAAAACGGGTCAAAATCGGCCGTTAAAAACGGCAACATGGCCGGGAAAAATGGCTGATTTTATCGGCCGACACTCGGACCCTGTCGTGTGAGTGAGGCATTATAGGAAAAGGAATATGTTGTGCAGTGTCCCCTTTTTATTTGAAAGCACAAACTGTTATATTGTTGATTTGGTTTTTATTCTTATTTTTATTGCTTCATTGATTACAAATATTTTTATATTTCAAATCCCATTGATAAAAAAAAAGCCATTGTATGACTATTCATTATCCACGGGAAAAAGGAGGGAGTACTCCAGAAAGCTTATTAGTGTAATTGTAACTTAGTCCATTAATTCACGCAACCACAGGATTGAAGCTGCAGCCTGTATCAGACAAGCAGCTAAGATGAAGTTCACCAGGAAAAGGTAAGTTTCCTAGTCCGTGGTTGCGTGTGCAGGACTTGTGTTGTCCCGGGTTTCACCGCTCCAGGAACTATTAGCCGAGCAGCGAAACCGGGATCACAGCTTTGACTGCACCAGGAGAAGGTAAGTCTCCCAGTCCGTCGTTGTGTGCGTCCGGACTTTGTGTATTGTCCCAGGTGTCGCTGCTCCAGGACCTGTCAGTTGGTATCAATAAAAATAATTGAAGGCGACATTGATCACTCTTGCTCTATTTTCCCTCTCTCCTCATACCCACAATTTCTATAATTCAAATAGGTGGTGTACACCAGAGCAAGAGCGGTCACTATAATTTAAAATAAAGAAACAAAATAGGAGGTTCTCCGTTCTCAATTTTCCTGATTATCTTGTATCCTGCTTGGACATTTTCTTGATCCTCTCTATTTGGTAACTAGTGTGAATCCATGGCTACCTACAATATAGTGGATAAAATTAAAGAACGATATAACAAACACTTATGAATCGGCACAAAGTCTATTTTCAGTGGAAGATTTTCTAACAGATGGGGGCGGATAATTCCCATGTAGATATTTCTGCACTACTCAAACAATTTAAAGATCTTACGTTACAACAGACCCAAGCATGGTGGACGAAGTCCACACTTGAACAGTATTTGACTTTGAATCTTATTACAAGAGGCCTGAGAGTCCCTTTATTCCCAAGCCATGAATTAAGCAAACCGGAACTAAAATCTAGGTGGGAGGAAGCTCTGACAGAATGTTCCAGAACCTTAATGACCATACTGGTGGAAGATTAAAGAATTCTGTTAGAGAAAATAGAACCCCAGTTAAATAAAACAGTAGAAGCTCTTGAACCTCATAAGCATAATAAAGACTGATGAAAAATTTGATAAAGTCTTAGTACAAATTGACAAGATCAAAATTAAAATAAAAGAAAAAAAAAAAGAGGAGAAAATTCCTGCGAGATCAGCGGGACTAGAAGTCCAATGCAGTGTACATCTGGGGAAGCCAGGAGTTTCAAGACATAATCCGGAAATAAGCAAATCTGGCGTTTCCAATTCCTCCGAAACAGAAGGGGAATCAGATAGAACAAGAGGCAGCACTTTAAGAGGTCAATCTGTTCAGGATACTCAATTAGATCAAGAACTGACTTTTTTTACGGGACAGACTACTCTGGGGTTACAGGGGACAACAGAGAGAAGGGGGAGGTCGCTTCAAAGGCAGGAGGAGAAGACAATAACACCACTTTGTAATGATAGTACAATGCAAATAATTAATCTGTCACAACATGTCCTTACAAATGCACAGACAAAGATTCTAAAAAGAGGCTACAATTTTTGCTTAACATCCAGGCTGAACAAATTTGAGGTCATAAAAGACCTGCATTTATTCGGCCGCAAGTTGATTTACAAAAAAATCTTTAGCCAAAGAGACAGGGAAATGGATCCCCTATCCAGGAGATTAAATACACAAGAACGTGTAACATTAAAGATCCTAGAAGAACTAGCTGATGAAGGGGAAATCTCAGATGAGGAAAGAGAGTTGGAAACTGTGGTCACTGAATTAGAGGAAATAGGCTCCACACATCAGAGATTGAAATTAAAATCCAAGAAGATGCCCTCCCTGGATCTATGTCCACAAGTTAATTTTTTCAAACAATTTTGTTTTTCTAGGACAAAACAAGGCTTATAAGTTTAGCAACAATTTCTCACAATTTCAAGAAAACTCAAGAGTCCAGTTCAGTTCTGAAGTAGCTTTGAGGGGGCCTATATTTTGGGGAAACCTCCATAAATCACCCCATTTTAAAAACTGCACCCCTCAAAGTATTCGAAACAGCATTTAGGAAGCTTCTTAACCCTTTAGGCGTTTCACAGGAATTGAAGCAATGTGGAGGTGAAATTTACAAATTAAATTATTTTTTATGCATTAATTCAATTTGAATAATTTTTTTCTGTAACAGAGAAGGTTTTACCAGAGAAAAGCAACTCAATATTTATTGCCCGGATTCTGCAGTTTTTAGAAATATCCCAAATGTGGACCTAGTGTGCTACTGGACTGAAACACCGGCCTCAGCCAGAGAAGGAGCACCTAGTGGATTTTGGGGCTCTCTCATTATTAGATTATATTTTAGGCACCATCTCAGGTTAGAAGAGGACTTGTGATGCAAAAACAAAGGAAACGCCTAAAAAGAGACCCAATTTTGGAAACTGCACCTCACAAGGAATTAATTTAGGGGTGTAGTGAGCATTTTGACCCCATAGGTGTTCCATAGATTTTATTACATTTTTTTCCACTAAGACATAGCTTTAGCTCAAAATGTTTCAATTTCTCATCAAATAAAGGAGAAAAAGCACCCCAACATTTGTAAAGCTACTTCGCCAGAGTACGTAAATACACCATATGTGGTTATATACTACTGTATGAAGGCAGAGAAGGGCTCAGAAGGGAAGGTGCGCCATTTGGAGCGCAGTTTTTGCTGGATTTATTTCTCTGCACCATGTCGCTTTTGCAAAGCCCATAAAGGTACGAGTAGAGTGGAAAATTCCCCAAAAGTGACTCCATTGGCAAACTACACCCATTGTGGAATTCATCTAGGGGTGTAGTGGGCATTTTGACCCCCACAGGTGTCTCATAGGTTTTAATAGAAATGGGCAGTGAAAATGAAATTATATATTTTTTTTTCCAATAAGACGTAGCTGTAGTTCAACATTTTTCATTTTCTCAACAAATAAAGGAGAAAAGGCACCCCAACATTTCTAAAGCAACTTCTTCAGAGTAGGGAAAGACCACATATGTGGTCATAAACTGCTGTTTGGATAGGAAGGGAAGGAGCACCGCTTGGCATTTGGAGCGCATATTTTGATGGATTGATTCCTGGGCGCCATGTTGCATTTACAGAGCCCCTGAGGTACCAGTACAGTAAAAACCCCTGAAATGTTACTCCATTTGGTAAACTACACCCCTTGAGGAATTAATCTAGGGGTGTAGTAAGCATTTTGACCCCACAGGTTTTTGCTGAATTTATTAGAATTGGGATGTGAAAATAAAAAAATATACATATTTTTTTCCAATTAGATGTAGTTCTAGCTCAACATTTTTCATTTTCACAAGGACTATAGGAGAAAAGCAACTCAACGTTTGTAAAGCATTTTCTCCCAAGTACAGCAATACCCCATATGCGATCGCAAACTGCTGTTTGGACACACGGCAGGACTCAGAAGGGAAGGAGCGCCATTTGGCTTTTTGAGCACATATTTTTCTGAATTGGTTTGTGGGCGCCATGTGGCATGTGCAAAGATTCCTGAGGTACCACTAAAGTAGAAATTCCCCAGTGTGACACCATTTGAGACTTTACCCCTTAAAGAATTAAATTAGGGTAGTAGTGAATATTTTGACCCCACAAGTGTATTAAAGATTTTATTAGAATTGGGCCATAAAAATTTAAATCGACATTTTTTCGAACAAGTCATTTTAGCTCAACATTTCATTTTTACAAGGAATACAGGAGGGAAGACACCCCAAAATTTGTCACGCAATTTATCCCGAGTAAGTCAATACCCCATATGGGGTCGTAAACTGCTATTTGGACACACAGCAAGGCTCTAAAGGGCAGGAGTGCCATTTGGTTTTGGAGTGGAGATTTTACAAGATTAGTTTTCTGACACCATGTTGCATTGGGCTGAGGTACCAGTACAGTGGAAACCGCCGAAAAATTACCCCATTTTGGAAACTACATCCCTCAAGGAATCCATCTAGACATGTAGTGAGCATTTTGACCCAAGTGTTTTGCAAAAATTAGTACGCAATAGAGGTTGCAGATTGAAAATTTTAATTTTTCCACGGATATGCCATTTCAGTGCCCAATGTGTTGTGCCCAGTTTGTGCACTGGAGACACACAGCACATAAATTGTTAAGCGGCTTCTCTAGAGTACAGCAATACCCCATATGTGGTCTTAAACTGCTGTTTGGGCACACTGCCAGGCTCAGAAGGACCGCCATTTGGCTTTTGAAGCACAGATTTTCCTTGGTAGTAGTTTTGTTTGGGGTTTTACTGGTATTTTAGCTTATAATGTGGGAGCATATGTAAGCTGGGCAGAGTACATCAAGGTATATGTAAGCTGGGCAGAGTACATCAGGGTATATGTAAGCTGGGCAGAGTACATCAGGGTATATGTAAGCTGGGCGGAGTACATCAGGGTATACGTAAGCTGGGCGGAGTACATCAGGGTATATGTAAACTGGGCGGAGTACATCAGGGTATATGTAAGCTAGGTGGAGTACATCAGGGTATATGTAAACTGGGTGGAGTACATCAGGGCATAATAGGATTATGTAATAATGGGGTGAATAACAAAATTAATAATCCATGGATTGGTGTGGTACGCTTTGAACCAATCCTTTATGCACAGGCCGGGTATTTGGGGTATTATACAAAATATCTGCGCTCCAGTATTGCCTAATCTTTGACTTCTTCACTAGCCCTATAAGCAGCACAAGGCCCTAAAGTTTCCTCATCTCCGCTGCATTTACTGGGTCCACCTGTGGGGTCTAGCAAATGACGATGTGGGGTTTTTAGTGACTACTGGACGTAAAAAAAAATTAGTCTGGGCCGTCATTTAGCATCATTGCGTTTTGAGAGTCATAACAGGTTATTTTTCCGTTGAGGGGGCTGTGTGAGGGGTTGGTTTTGGTGGGACGAGATGTCATTTTTATTGATTCCATTTTGGGGTACATGCGATTTTTTTTATCATCACTATTTATTCCATTTTTTGGGAGATGAGGAAATCAAAAAACAGCAATTCTAGTACGGTTTTGTTTCTTCTTCTTTACAGTTTTCACCGTGCAGTATAAACATGTTAACTTTAGGCCTTATTCACATGAACGTGTAGGACGTCCGTGATACGCGCGTGAAAATCACGTGCATCACACGGACCTATGTTAGTGAATGGGGCCGTTCAGACAGTCCGCGATTTTCACGCAGCGTATGTCCGCTGCGTAAAACTCACGACAGGTCCTATACTTGGCCGTTTGGAAGTCAATGGGTGCGTGAAAATCACGCACGGCACTAGGATGCACTTCCGTGATTCGCACAACAGTAGATAAAGAAATGAAGGAAAAAATAAAAGCACTTCCTTCATTTCTTTATCTAAATTTCAAAACCACGTGTCATAAGCATGGCATATGCGTAAAAATCACGCAGCACATACTGATGACACACGCAACTGCAAAACGCACATGTTCGTGTGAATAAGGCCTTATTCTGAGGGTCGATAGGATTATAGCGACACCAAATTGATAGTTTTTTTACATTTTACTACTTTCCCACTATAAAAATACACTTTTCTACAAAAATCATGTTTTAGTGTCGCCATATTCTGACAGCCATAACTTTTTTATTTTTCAGTTGATATCGCTGTGGGTGGGCTTGTTTTATGCGTGACGAACTGTCATTTCTATGGGTACCATTTTATGGAACTTGCGACTTTTTGATCACTTATTACAAAAAGAAATGCGGTCATTGCTTTTTATTTAATTTTTTTTTACGGTTTTCACAGTGCGGTAAAAACGCATAACGTGATATTTTTATAGTTCAGGCTGTTCCGAATGTTATACCGATTATGTATAGTTTTTTTCATTTTTTTCTAATTATAAAAGGACTTGATCGGGGAAACCGGGCAATTATTGTTTTTATTAGTTAAAACTTTTTATTTATTTTTCTTAAACATTTTTTTTCCTTTTTTTCACTAATAGGCTTCCGTACCTGGCCAACCATGAAGCCGTTGGTAGGCTTCCTGGTTGCCATAGAAACCATCAGCACCCACGATCTTTCACGGCAGGGGTGGTCTGGTGGGGTAAAGAGGGAGCCCCCTCCCTCTGTCAACAACTTAGTTGCAGCAGTCGCTATTGACTGCCGTATTTAAGGGGTTAAACAGCAGCAATCGCCGTCGCAGTGGGATGTCAGCTGTATATTACTGCGGACACCCGCTAAAGATGAAGCAAGCACAGGGCATGACTGTACGCCCTATTGCGGGAATGTAATGTTAATCAGGATGCACAGTCGAGCCAATTTGCGGGAAGGGGTTAAGGAAGGACTCAAGAACAGCATGTTATGTTAGAAATTGGTTTACAAACAAGATATTTCAGCACAGCATAATATCTATAGGTCTAACTGGCAATGATCTTGGCCAGCACTAAGCTGTATATGGGAAATAATCTGGTGCTCCTGATGATCCGAAGCCCTCAATACTGCAGAAGGATTTTACATTATATGGAAATTTTGCAATTACCCAACCCTCCCCTTTCCTAAAAGAAACACTCCCTTCACTCTATATGGACACTATACATGTTGCATGCTAGTTATTATAGATTAAAATGAATGTCATTTACCAGATAAAAGAAATGCACTTGTAAAAAAAAAAAAAAAAGCATTTCATTACTTGCGATCTTTCTTTTGAAGATTACTACTCTTTGATTTGAGATAGTGTAGATTAGATTTCCCTAATTTGTGAGAAAGGGAAATGAATATTCATTATCTTTAGATCCAGCAGTACAGGAAGTATCCCAGGACGGAGAAAATAAAGTCAACATAAGCAGCAACGCAGGGAAACAGGTCACCGTAGTGTTCCAATGAACTTCATGCTGCTACATTTAATTACATAGCCATTAAAGTCATTGCACACGAAGCTCCTCATAACGTCACGTGCTGGGGCATTATAAAACGAGTTTGGGAGTCCAGTGGGACGCAGCAATGTTAGTGGTTTAGAGTGCACAGTAAGTTTCTATTCACACGATGCAACAGATGGAACTAGCCACATCAGTTAAGAGAAATGACAAAACGTTGTTTGCCACAGCTGCGATATCAAGTCAAGTAAGGCCCCATGTACACGAAAATCCATGGGAGAATTGCGGCCCCATTAATTTCTATGGGGCCATGCACACCACCGTAGTTTTTACGCTCCGTGCATGGCCCGGGAGCCCGCACCGCAGAAAGAACGGACATGCCTTATTACGGCCGTCTTCTGCGGTCCGGGCTCATTGAAAATAATGGCCACGGCCATGTGGATGGCCCGGGATTTGCGGGCGGCTCGCAGTGACAGTTCACAGCCGGCTAACCCAAAAATCACGGCAGTGCACACGGCTACGGTCGTGTGTACGAGGCCTTAGACATGAACGGGCCATTGAAACATGAGCGAAATGCTGAGATTTATATTTATTGTGACAATATTATTCTTATTCTCTAAGATTAGAGGTTATTACAGATTCACTTCTACTTTAACAGGTTCCCGACCGCTGGCCGTAAATATACGGCCAGCGGTCAGGGTCTCTAAAGTCCGGCGTATAGTATATATACGGCCGCACTTCAGAGACTGTGCACGCGCGATCGCGTGCACACAGCTCTATGCCCTGGCTGTTGCTAACAGCCATGGGCACTGGGCAGAATGTCAGGGGTCAATCTTTTGGCCCCTGAACATGTGATCGCTGTGACAACCAATCACAGCGATCACATGCATTTCTGCATAGAAAACAGTGTGCACGCGATCGCGTGCACACAGCCCTGTGCCCTCGCTGTTACCAACAGCTCTGGGCACTGGGCAGAGTATCAGGGACCAATCTGATGGTCCCTGAACATGTGGTCGCTGTGACAACCAATCACAGCGATCACATGCATTTCTGCTTATAAAACAGTGTGCACGCGATCGCGTGCACACAGCCCTGTGCCCGCGATCGCGTGCACACAGCCCTGTGCCCTCGCTGTTACCAACAGCTCTGGGCACTGGGCAGAGTATCAGGGACCAATCTGATGGTCCCTGAACATGTGGTCGCTGTGAAAACCTATCACAGCGACCACATTTGTTTTATTTTGAGTTTTCTGGCAGTAAATCTCCTGCCTCTTTTCTTCTCCTCAAATATTGTTTCAGTTTGAGGAGAAAAAGAGACTCGGGAGAATTGCTGCCAGAAGATTACAGTAAAAAAAAAAAAAACAGTTACACTATAAAACATTCTCTGTATAGATAGATTTCTATCTATCTATACAATCTATCTATCCATCTATCTTTTTTTCTATCTATCTACCTTTCTTTCTTTTATTCTATTAGAATAGGCAGGTAGGGAGTATATAATTATATATATATCCACATATATATAATATATATAGCAATAGCGGTTTATTTTTTTGTTAGCGGTAGTGTAGATATATATAGCAGTTAGGCCCCATGCACACGACAGCAAAAAACCTCCGTTTTTGCGGACCGCAAAAACTGAGCCATTCACTTTCATTGAACGCTGACACCTTTCAGTAGCACTACGGAAGGGTGTCAGTGCCGTGGAAATGTTCCGGGAATTATGGAACATGTCCGTTCTTTCGCATTTTGCGGGCCGTGCTCCCATACTTTGTATGGGAGCACGGCCCGAAAATGCGGCTGTCAGTCAGCGGCCGGCCGTGCCCGCGATCGCGGACAGCAATTGCGGGCACGGTCGTGTGCATGGGGCCTTAGTTTGTGTGTTTTATAAAAAAAATAAAATTTGTTTAGTTAGTGTTAGTGTTAGTTACGTTATGGCGAGGAAGTTGTTTAGCGCCGAGGAGGCATACGCCATGCTGTGGTCTGAGTCGGAGACCGCATCAGAGATGGCGTCCGAGATGGAACCTGTTTTAGGTAGTGACGATGACAGCGTCACTTCAGGTTCATCTTCAGGGGACGTTGTCCCTGATGCAGTCGAAACTGCAGAACATGAAAGCGCAGGGCCAAGTAGCGCTGTAGCACGGGACAGCCTGGTCCCTCCAGTCCAGGCTCTTGTATGGGCACCTGCCCCATCTTTTGGGCCTAGAATCCACGGATTTACTGCCACTCCTGGCATAACCGTGGACAATACAAATTTTGTCCAAATGGATTACTTCCATTTATTTATAACGGACGACATCCTAAATCAGATTGTCCACGAAACAAATTTATATGCCACGCAATATATAAGGCAGAAACCTTCATCCACCCATGCCAGAGATTGGACGCCCACCAATTTGCAGGAATTAAAAAAAAATTTGGGGCTCACCCACAATATGGGTATTGTCAAAAAGCCCTCCATTAGGTCTTACTGGTCAACAAGACCCGCCCAAGCCACCCCAGTATATTCTGCAGTAATGCCCAGGTCTCGTTATGAGACAATAATGAGGTTCCTCCACTTCAATGACAACGCACAGGCCCCCCCAAGTACCGATGCAAACCGGGATCGGTTGTTCAAAATAAGACCGCTAATAAATTCCCTGAATAATTTATTTCTGCAACTCTACACCCCTGAGCAGAATGTAAGTGTGGACGAGCAGATATTTTGGAAGTGTTATAGAAACTCTGTTGAGTTTTGTAAAACCAGCTTTGAAAAAAAGCGATATGTGAAATAATCTTCTTCTATCCTCCGCCCTCCTACATCTCTATGTGATAAATAAGGCCACATATTTGGTATCCCCGTGCACGGGAGAAGTGGCAGAATGTGAACGGAGATTAATTTTGGCCGTGGTCTATACCGTGTGTGAAAAATGCTGGTATAAACTGACGCATTTGCTAAAAAATTGCTAATTTTATTTTGTTCCATCTTATTCAAGAAACTTTCAGAAGAAAACTGGACTGTCTAAAAATATGATAAACCCCTTGAAGAAAACCTTGTGGGGTCTGCTTGCGTGAATGAAGTCATTTATGGGGTGATTCTAATGTTTCAGCAGCATTAGGCCCCCCAGAAAACAGTATGCGGCTATAAAATCAAATGCAAAATTCCTGGACCGAAAAGGCCAAAAAGCCTCCTTTTATGCCAAGCCCTGGCACATGCCCGCACAGTGAATAAGGCACACATATTTGGTATCCCCATGCACGGGAGAAGTGGAAGAACGTGAAAGGAGATGAATTTTGGCCGTGGTCCATACCGTGTGTGAAAAATACTAGCCTAAACTGACGCATTTGCTAAAAAAGTGCTGATTTTATTTTGTTCCATCTTATTCAAGAAACTTTCAGAAGAAAACTGGACTTGCTAAAAATATGATAAACCCCTTGAAGGAAACCTTGTGGGGTCTACTTGTGTGAACGAAGTCATTTATGGGGTGTTTCCAATGTTTCAGCAGCATTAGGCCCCCCAGAAAACAGTATGCGGCTATAAAATCAAGTGCAGAATTCCTGGACCGAAAAGGCCAAAAAGCCTCTTTTTATGCCAAGCCCTGGCACATGCCCATGAATAAAGCACACATATTTGGTATCCCCATGCACGGGAGAAGAGGAAGAATGTGAAATGCGATGAATTTTGTCCGTGGTCCATTTTGTGTGTGAAAAAGCTAGCATAAACTGACGCATTTGTTAAAAAAAAAAGCTAATTTTATTTTGTTCCATCTTATTCAAGAAACTTTCAGAAGAAAACTGGACTGTCTAAAAATATGATAAACCCCTTGAAGGAAACCTTGTGGGGTCTACTTGTGTGAATGAAGTCATTTATAGGGTGTTTCTAATGTTTCAGCAGCATTAGGCCCCCCAGAAAACAGTACACTGCTATAAAATCAAATGCAGAATTCCTGGACCAAAAAGCCTCCTTTTATGCCAAGCCCTGGCACATGCCCGCACAGTGAATAAGGCACACATATTTGGTATCCCCATGCACGGGAGAAGTGGAAGAATGTGAAAGGAGATGAATTTTGACCGTGGTCTATACCGTGTGTGAAAAATGCTAGCCTAAACTGACGCATTTGCTAAAAAAGTGCTGATTTTATTTTGTTCCATCTTATTCAAGAAACTTTCAGAAGAAAACTGGACTTGCTAAAAATATGATAAACCCCTTGAAGGAAACCTTGTGGGGTCTACTTGTGTGAATGAAGTCATTTATGGGGTGTTTCTAATGTTTCAGCAGCATTAGGCCCCCCAGAAAACAGTATGCGGCTCTAAAATCAAATGCAAAATTCCTGGACCGAAAAGGCCAAAAAGCCTCCTTTTATGCCAAGCCCTGGCACATGCCCGCACAGCGAATAAGGCACACATATTTGGTATCCCCATGCACGGGAGAAGTGGAAGAATGTGAAAGGAGATTAATTTTGTCCGTGGACTATACCGTGTGTGAAAAATACTAGCCTAAACTGACGCATTTGCTAAAAAAGTCCTGATTTTATTTTGTTCCATCTTATTCAAGAAACTTTCAGAAGAAAACTGGACTTGCTAAAAATATGATAAACCCCTTGAAGGAAACCTTGTGGGGTCTACTTGTGTGAATGATGTCATTTATGGGGTGTTTCTAATGTTTCAGCAGCATTAGGCCCCCCAGAAAATAGTATGCGGCTCTAAAATCAAATGCAAAATTCCTGGACCGAAAAGGCCAAAAAGCCTCCTTTTATGCCAAGCCCTGGCACATGCCCGCACAGCGAATAAGGCACACATATTTGGTATCCCCATGCACGGGAGAAGTGGAAGAATGTGAAAGGAGATGAATTTTGTCCGTGGTCTATACCGTGTGTGAAAAATACTAGCCTAAACTGACGCATTTGCTAAAAAAGTGCTGATTTTATTTTGTTCCATCTTATTCAAGAAACTTTCAGAAGAAAACTGGACTGTCTAAAAATATGATAAACCCCTTGAAGGAAACCTTGTGGGGTCTACTTGTGTGAATGAAGTCATTTATGGGGTGTTTCTAATGTTTCAGCAGCATTACGCCCCCCAGAAAACAGTATGCGTCTATAAAATCAAATGCTAAATTCCTGGACCGAAAAGGCCAAAAAGCCTCCTTTTATGCCAAGCCCTGGCACATGCCCGCACAGTGAATAAGGCTCACATATTTGGTATCCCCATGCACGGGAGAAGTGGAAGAATGTGAAAGGAGATTAATTTTGGCCGTGGTTCATACCGTGTGTGAAAAATGCTAGCATAAACCGACGCAATTGTTAAATTCTTGCATTTTTTTCCAATTTTGCCCACTTTAGAGAAAAAAAAAAAAATTATATATACTGACAAATGCCACTAAAACAAAGCCCTATCTGTCCTTTAAAAAGAGTGTAAAATTCAAAGATGAACTTTATTCACCTGCTGAGTTATAGTCATCTAAAGAAGCGCATAGCAAAATTGTGAAATTTGCTCTGGTCATTTAGCTGTAAAACAGCCAAGTCCTTAACCGGTTAACTGGCTCTATAACGGGGCACTGTGGCCTGCAGTGAACTAATAAAGTCACAGCGTCGCCTTAAAAATGTGTCACATACAGTAGTGTTAAAAAAAAAAAAAAGATAGGAGTCCAACGTCATTAACCAGATAAAGCAATGTTTTTGGTAGAAGTGATATTTCTACATAGCAAATAATTTACTTGTAAGTGTAGTAGAAAAAAAACAGATCCAACAATTAGGACTTGCATGTCACTCATTCTGAGGAATTGAATCCTTAAAGGGAAGGTGTCACGAAAACATTTTTTTTATAGGTTATTGCTTTAGTATGTCATTAAAATAAATTTCATTTATTTGTGTTTTTGTTTTGTACTTACTTCTCTATGGGGCTGCCATTTTATTTTTTTCATCTCTGTATGTGTCGATTAACAACACATACAGAGCTGGAATACGGCACATACATCCCCATAGAGAATGCGAACGGGAGCCGTTCCATTTACTATAGCGTACGTCGTCTGTGTGGGAACGGCACATGCGCCGCTCCCACACAGACCAAAAGGAAGGTCTTCGGCAGAGTGACATCCGGCGCCATTTTCATGTGGATCGGAAGCCGCGGCCGGACAGTAAGACGACTGCTTCCAGTCGCGGCTTCCGTCCATATGTTCAGACGCAAGGACTAGGAGCGGAGGGAGCGGTGGCGGCAGGTAAGTTATGTTTGCTCCCTCTAGTGACCAGGAAATGTTATAAATTAGAATCTAAATTTATAATCTTTCCTGACTTGTGAAAAAATAAAAATAAATTAGAACAATGTGTAATTGATTATATATTAACTGTTTAACTAAAAAAATAAAAATAAATTCTAGCAACACATTCCCTTTAACTGAAAGGGGCTTGTTCAAAATAATAGCAGTGAGGAGTTAAATTGGTGAAGTCATTCATTCTGTGGAACAACAGGTGTCAATTGAGCCCCTTATTTAACACTCCCTACATGTACGTTAAACGTAGGCTGTGATGGATGCAGTGGCGTAACTACCGCCGTAGCGGCTGCTACGGGGCCCGCGGCATGAGGGGGCCCGTGTCGCCCGCCGGCACGGGCCCCCACCATGGCCGGAGGCTCTGCTAGCAGCAGCTATGGCTGCTACAGCGCGACGCCACTGATCACTACGGCAGAGCAGGGAGGTATCTCCCCGCTCTGCCATTAACTGGTTAAGTACTGGGCTGTTTTACAGCTAAATGACCAGAGAAAATGTCACAATTTTGCTATGCGCTTCTTTAGATGACTATAACTCTGCAGGTGAATAAAGTTCATCTTTGAATTTTACACTTTTTAACCCCTTCCCGCCGCAGCCCTTTTTCAGATTTTCATTTTCGTTTTGTCCTCCCCACCTTCCAAAAGCCATAACGTCTTTATTTTTCCGTATATATAGTCCTATGAGGGCTTGATTTTTGCAGGACGAGTTGTAGTTTTCGTAGCAACATTTATTTTGCATATATTGTATTCGGAAACAGGAAAAAAAATTATTTGTGTGGTAGAATATGAAAAAAACCGCGATTCCTCCACGTTTTTTTGCGCTCCGTTTTTACAGAATTCACTGTGCAATTAAAACATGTTAACTTGATTCTGTGGGTAAATACAATTACGGCGATACCAAATATATATTGTTTTTTCGATATTTTATTACTTTTACAAGTAAAAACCTAAGTGTAAAAAGAAAATGTATTTTGACGCCAAATTCCGAGAGCCATAACTTTTTTATTTTTCCGTCTATTAAATGGCATGAGGGCTTATTTTTGGGCCCGCTCCATACTTCCCCTACCCGACATTGGCGTATGGATACGTCAAATGTCGGGAAGGGGTTAAAGGACAGATAGGGTTTTGTTTTAATGGCATTTGTCAGTATACATCTTTTTTTATTTTTTTTCTCTAAAGTGGGCAAAATTGGAAAAAAAATGCAAGAATTTAGCAAAAGTTTATACTAGCATTATAGACCAGGTATAGACCACGGACAAAATTCATCTCCTTTCACATTCTGCCACTTCTCCTGTGCATGGGGATACCAAATATGTGTGCCTTATTATCACATAGAGATGTAGGAGGGCTGAGGATGGAAGAAGCTTATTTCACAAATCACCTTTTTCAAAGCTGGTTTTACAAAACTCAGAGTTTCTATAAGGCTGTGTTCACACTGAGTTTTTTGCAGGAGGAAAATTCCTCCTGCAAAAACTGCTCCAGACAGTGGTTTGACAAAAACTCGTTAAAACACTCGTCGAGGTGTTTTTTTTACCCTTTCTGACTGATTGAAATGGGGTTTTGGAGGTGGAAACCTCCTCAAAATGGGTCATGACGCTTCTTTTTAACGTGACGCTGTGTTTTTTGCTCACGGTAAAAAAACTCGTCCAACTCCCATTGAAATCAATGGGAGGCATTTTTGGGCGTTTGACGAGTTTTGCGGAGCGGTTTACGCGCCAAAAAAACTCAGTGTGAACAGGGCCTAACACTTCCAAAATATCTGCTCTTGATGCAGAGATCCCAAAATATTAATCTAGGGGTATAATGGGAATTTATTTTTTGGGGTTTCCTAAAATAAGAAATTGCAGGTTTATGCAAATGGAGCTCTCCAGCAGATGAACTTTAGAAAACATGCAAACATGACATCCACCCCCCACCCATTCCCTCCCTCACCCTTGGCGTAAAATCAGGGGAAAAATAAAAAGTAATGTAGGGCAAATAAGTTTTCAACAAATTAACTAAAATCTAATAACGCAGAACAGTGTGGTATTTTTTAAAACATGGCTCAATGCACAGGCCTGGTTGCGAGGGACATGAGGGACAGAAATATCGGGAATCTTTGCGGTGCCCGTCTTTTCTGCAGACGCGAAAACCTGGTCGCTTAAATCCACCCCCCCCCCATGTACTTGTTATATTCGGACACGCTCACTGGTTTGTGCTTGTCCGATGTTGCCCCTCTTTCCCTCACTGCCACTGTTCCTGCGGTATGAATCGTGCTTAGCACATACACGTCTTTGCGATCCCTGAACTTGACCGCCAGCAATTCCTCAGATGCATAAACACAGGAGTCCCCCTTTACCATGCGCTTCCCCACTAATTGCTGTGGAAAACCAATTCGGTTTTTGCGCATGGTACCACATGCCCCAGTCCTTGCAGCATGCAAATGCCTAAACAGGGGCACACTGGAATAAAAATCACAGTACAGGTGGTACCCCTTGTGAAGCAGAGGCTGCATTATCTCCCACACGATCTTACGGCTGGTGGAAAGATCAGGGGGGCATCCAGGAACATTTATTGTGCGGTCCCGCCCTTCATAAATCCTGAAGGCGGTGGTATATCCTGACCCGCTTTTACACAATTTGTAGAGCTTAACGCCATATCTTGCCCTTTTGGAAGGTAGATATTGGCGAAAGCTAAGTCTTCCATGAAAGTTGAGGAGGGATTCGTCCACACTTACATTCTGCTCAGGGGTGTAGAGTTGCAGAAAAAAAACTATTGAGGGAATTTATTAGCGGTCTTATTTTGAACAACCGATCACGGTTTGCATCGGTACTTGGGGGGGGCCCGTACGTTGTCATTGAAGTGGAGGAACCACATTATTACTGCAGAATACACTGGAGTGGCTTGGGCGGGTCTTGTTGACCAGTAAGATCTAATGGAGGGCTTTTTACAATACCCATATTTAGAGGGAGCCCCCAAAAATGTTTTCATTCCTGCAAATTGGTGGGCGTCCAATCTCTGGCATGGGTGGATGAAGGTTTCTGCCTTCTATACTGAGCGGCATATAAATTTGTTTCATGGACAATGATATTTAGGAGGTCGTCTGTAATAAATAAATGGAAGTAAACCATTTGGACAAAATTTGTATTGTCCACGGTTATGCCAGGAGTGGCAGTAAATCTGTGGATTCTAGGCCCAAAAGATAGAGCAGGTGCCCATACAAGAGCCTGAACTGGAGGGACCAGGCTGTCCCATGGTACAGCGCTACTAGGCCCTTCGCTTTCATGTTCCGCTGTTTCTACTGCATCAGGGACAACGTCCCCTGAAGATGAACCTGAAGTGACGCTATCATCGTCACTGCCTAAAACAGGCTCAATCTCTGATGCGGTCTCAGACTCTGACCACAGCATGGCTTATGCCTCCTCAGCGCTAAACAACTTCCTCGCCATAATGTCACAAACACTAACTAAACAAACAATTATTTTTCTTTTATGTATTTTTTATAACAGATTATATACATTTACATATATATGTACACACACACACACACACACACACACACACACACACACACACACACACACACACACACACTGGTATAGGTATGTCACCATACCAGAATTTAGACTTCGATACCGATACTTCGTGTAGTATTGCGATTTCGATACCAATTCGATACTTTGCCAACAGTAATAATTATTTTCTGATGTGAGGTGCGTGGTGTGACGAGTTTTGAGTGTGCTTCACATTAATAGTAATTAACCCCATCATGTTTCTCAGTCATAATGGGTTCGTGTGTAAGCTACATGATGGGGTTAATTACTATTAATGTGAGGCACATGGAGGTTAAATTCATCACACCTCGTGCCCCACAATAAGTGATAGAAAGCAGTTTTTATTTTATTTTTTTACACAGTACACATCACAAATGATGCAAAAAAAATTGTTGTGCAGGTTATTACGGCCGCGACAATACTGAATGTGTGTATATTTTATGTATTGAGCCTTATTTTAATGTTTATTGTAAAAAAGGTGTATGTGTATTTTTTTAAATTTAACATTACTATGTTTTTACTTTATTTTTTAAACTTTAATGTACTGGCATATATCTATATTACAGTACATTAGCCTGTGTACTGATAGTACACAGGCAGTTGTTAGGACATACATAAGTATTCCCTAACAGGAAATATGGTAGGACAGCCCTGGGGTCCTTCAATGGACCCTGGGCTGTCTGCCCATATATGGTATGTCCCTCAATCGCGTCACAGGAATACCCTGTAACGCGATCCAAGGGGCATCCCCCCCTTCTCATTTTCCCCTGAAGGCTGCAGTCCGCTGTGATAGCAGCATTCACGGGAATAACGGCCGAAATGAGGTTTCTCTGACCTCCGCCAGTGGGTCTGCGGCTGTGTAATACAGTCATTGCCCCGCTCCCGACAGCAAGTGCGCGCGCGGTCAGCATGAGGAGATGCGGCCGGCGCTGCACTAATTAGTGGCGGTTCAGGGACTGAACACAGAACATGGGGGTGTTTTCAGTGCCGCCGCTCATTAGGGCAGCGCTGGCCGCATCGCATCATCCTGACCCCGCTCACTTGTTATCAGGACTCAGGAGTGGAGCAATCGCTGTATTACACAGCCGCAGCCCCGCTCTCATACATTCATGTGTTACTATACTTAGCTGTGCGGATATATATCTATCTATCTACACTACTGCTAACAAAAAATAAACCGCTATTGGTCCCTGATACTCTGCCCAGTGCTGCAGGTAACAGCGTAGGCACAGGGCTGTGTGCACGGGATTGTGTGGACACTATTTTACATTGAAATGCATGTGATCGCTGTGATTGGTTGTCACAGCAATCACATGTTCAGGGACCAAGAGATTGGCCTCTGACACTCTGCCCAGAGCGGTTAGAAACAGCCAGGGCACAGGGCTGGGTGGCAAATTTTGCACATGTTGGTTATAGTGCATTTCCTTCTGAAATACTGGGCAAGATGGGTAGTTTCAGACATTGTTCTGATGAAAAACCTACTTTGATTAAAAAGTTGATTGGAGAGGGAAAAACAGAGAGAAGTGCAGCAAATTATAGGCTGCTCAGCTAAAATGATCTCAAATGCTTTGAAGTGACAACCAAAACCTGAAAGGCGCAGAAGGAAGCGGGGAACCACCGTTCTAATGGATTGAAGAATTGCCAAAATGGGAAAGGCTCAGCCAATGATCACATCCAGAAAGATCAAAGAAGTTCTGAAATTACTAGTGAGTGCTGCTGCATTCAGAAGACCATTAAAGAGGCTCTGTCACCACATTAGAAGTGCCCTATCTCCTACATAAGGAGATGGGCGCTATAATGTAGGTGACAGCAGTGCTTTTTATTTAAAAAAAGATTTTTACCACTGTATTAGCGATTTTAGATTTATGCTAAGGAGTTGCTTAATGTCCAAGTGGGCGTATTTTTACTTTAGACCAAGTGGGCGTTGTACAGGGGAGTGTATGACGCTGACCAATCAGCCTCATGCACTCCTCTCCATTCATTTACTCAGCACATAGGGATCCTGCTAGATCCTTATGTGCTGTCTTAGGCTGGGTTCACCCTACCTATTTTCAGACGTAAACGAGGCGTTTTAAGCCTCGATTTAAGTCTGAAAATACGGCTCCAATACGTCGGCAAACATCTGCCCATTCATTTGAATGGGTTTGCCGACGTACTGTGCCGACGACCTGTCATTTACGCGTCGCTGTCAAACGACGACGCGTAAAAAAGACTGCTCGTCAAAAGAAGTGCAGGACACTTCTTGAGACGTAATTTGAGCCGTTTTTCATTGATTCTAATGAAGAACAGCTCCAAATTACGGCCGTAATTGACGCCTCGCAAAACGCGAGTACATGAAATTACGGAGCTGTTTTCTCCAGAAAACAGCTCCGTAATTTCAGACGTAAATGCAGTTATCGTGTGCACATACTCTTATACTAACACATTAAAAATACTGAAGTGTTTAGACAGTGAATAGACATTCCACGGGATGTCTATTCACAATCTCTGCACTTCGTTACCATTTCTATAGTAGTTACAGCAGAGGAAGCGTGATAGAAAATCTCCAGAGCAGGGAATGGAACATAGTTTCCCTTTTGATGCAGTGTCCCCCTTCCAGGATTTTAGCCAGATAACCCTTCTAGTGGAGTTTGAGAGGGCTGATGATCTGGCAGAAAGGCGCACAGAATCTACCGAGGCGTCAGACAGAAAGTCTGCTGCCTTAGATAACACTAGAAGAGAGGATGTGATCCCTAGAAGTTTTGTCTCTAATGTGAAGCTCTAGTTGTGCTAGCCAAATTTTTAGAGACCTAGCCACACAAGTGGCTGCAATGCCTGGCTTAAAAGCCCCTGTAGAAGCTTCCCAGGTTCTTTTGAGGTAGCAATCCACCTTCCTATCGATGGGACAAATAACAGCAATGTGTTGTAAAAAAAAAAAAAGAGCCTCCTGACGAAGCCGGTCCAAGGCGAAACGCGCGTCGAGGCGTTCTGTTTCTGTGCCACATCTCACTACGTCCCGTTCTCCACCATGTCTTTAGGTATGCCGCGCTACTTTTATTATCAGTGATCGCTGCTATTGTGTTGATTTATATAGGCTCTCACACACATTATTCATTATTGCCTTATACACACTATGCAGTACTTGTAGCGTTATTTGGCATCTTTACTTCCTCTATATCTATCAGATTACCTCTTGGTATATTTACATATATACCTTTTTGCTGCTGCTCTCCATGTGACCATCTTTTTATTACATTCTATGTGATACCATGTATTGTTGTTTATAAATAAAGATATAAACATTTTTTTTACAATACGTGGCTGTTATTTGTGCTATACTATATATTGGGGAGTTTCGTACCCTGTGCTTTAGTGCTTCTAGGTTGTTTCTGCGGTTGTCGGGGACCCCGTTTCTTCCCCTTTTGAGGTTTTTTGTAGGTTTCCTATCCATGGGGCCAGATAGAGATCCTAGATCCTCGAAGGGTAGAGCATTCTTTCTAGAGATCTTTGCAACTGGGGCATCAAGTCTACGAGTACTATCCCAATCCCTGCAGACCTCTTCTTCAAATGAATATTTCCTTTTTAGTAATTTAGGGATTCCAATTCTCCTATCTAGGTTTTTCCATTCCCTTTTGATGAGACTTGTTATGTTCTAATGTATGGGAAAGGTTCTCAGTTTTCTGTGCCCTAAGCCTTCAAACATTATGCCCTGGACAGAACTGGGTACTTTGGGGTCCTCAATGTTCATAGTTGCTCTGTTTTAAGGAGCGGACCTGGATCTTCTGCTAGGAACATATTTGTCCCCCTCTATCCTCATCAGAGGTAGTATCCGAAGAGCTTAGCTCTCCTTCTAACTGAAAGTCTTCTTCAGCAGAAGAATCTGATAAATTCATGAGACTGGAAGTGGATGGTTGATCCTTCTTTTTTCTTAGGGACATTACGGAATTTCTAACTTCTGCCATTAATACTTGATGCCGAACTTGTAGATTCCTCCGCGAGTATTTGCCTAGGAAAATCTGGCAGTCTTTTACTATAGGTAGGTACTAGTTTTTTTTCTTATTACAAACTGCACACTCTTGGTTAAGGCTTTTATCCAATTTCTTTCTAGGACCTTCGCTGGCCTAAAAAATATGTACAAGAGAAGGGAACAATATTATCAGAAAAAAAGTGGGGGTTTCTTTTTCTTACCCTATGTAAGTACTGCCACCTCTTCAAGTACCGGACTGGGGGATCTCGTTGCATCCGAGCGGTCAGCGTGTACTGCTGCTTCTCCTGGCGTTTCCATTGTGGAAGGAGATGCTGGAGACTGTGGATCCATGTTGTTCAGGCCTAAATAGGGCTTGGATCGGCTGGGGATGTCCTTGGCTCCAGACGCATGAAGCCCCTCCTCCTAGTTAGGGCTGCCGGAACCACCACTTACTGGGACGTGGGAATGACATCCCGCCGGAAGTGACGCGTCAGAATGTGCCTTAAGCCGTCAACGCCGGGACATGCGTACCAGCTCCACCAGGGAACAGAGTATGGCCCAGGAGAACTGCTCTTCCTCCAGAGGAAGGTCTCACATCGTGGGGCCTGAACTACCTCCTAGGAGGGAAGTGATGGACCGGGAGAGGAGGAATTAACCGTCCAGACTTAGGGTTGCTCCCTCCAGAGGGGACTTACACCTCCCAGAGCACACCTAGGGAGAAAGGTAAGAACCTGCTAGGGGGTCTGCAACCCAAGGAGAAGTGTTTTTTCTCCAACAGGAGAATCCTATACAGAGGACAGGAAACCTGACTAGGTGTGTGGAGAGGTGTGTCCTTTTTATATCATCAAGCTCCCTGTCTAGCGAATGGGATGTCTCCACAGGGGTGCCGTCATAGGTGAAAGGGTAAATCATGATATGGGGAAATTTGTCATACCATGGTGTTGGGCCTATTTATTGCATACAAGGGATCATGGATCAGTTTGCATATATCAAAATACTTGAGGAGATCATGTTCCTGAAGAATAAATGCCCTTGAAATGGGTGTTTCAATACGACAATGACCCAAAACACACCAGTAAGCCAACATCATCTTGGTTACAGAAAAACAGGATTGAGGTAATGGAGGGGCCAGCCCAATCCCCCGACCTCAATCCCATAGGAGAACTTGTGGGGTGACATAAAAAAATGCAATTTATGATGCAAAACCCAAAAATGCAGAAGATCTGTGGAATGTAGTCACGTCTTCCTGGACTGGAATTCCTGTTCAGAGGGGCCAGAAGTTGGTAGACTCCATGCAACACAGATGTCAAGCAGTTCTCAGAAACAATGGTTATGCCACGAAATATTAGTTCAGTAAAGTGAAATCTGAAAGTTTTTTCAGTTTATACATTCCATTTTTGAGTTTTTAAAGAAAAATGCTGGCACTGCTATTTTTCTGAACAGCATAACATTCCTTTTTCTTTACTTATAAAGGATTAACACAAACTGGATACATTTTGTTATAGTTTTGGAATTGAATGTCTAGCATTTCCTGTGCATTTGCATTTAGGCAAATAAAAGTCGTTATAATGACGTTGCGCTTTGCTTTATTTATACTCACTGCTATCTTTTTGAACACTACTGTACATCTGTCCCGCTTTATTATCTCCAATAAAATTGAAATAGGTTTTCCCACACATGCGATTTACTGGTGGACTGGAGAGGTTCTCTATCTCCCCAAACCAAACCACTATTGTCTGAAACATAGAAGTGGTTTTATGTTCCTCTTCAGACTTATCCTGGTTATAGGTAGTGTTTCAATATGTATTAAATTAATTAGGATTTTCTCAACAAAATAACCCTCTTTTAACTTGAAGAAGGACTGGCGATCACTATAGGTCTAGCTTAAAAAAACAGCAAACCAGCGATTTTTGAAGCAACCTTCAAAAATTGGCAATCAGCATTTATTGTTGGCGGAAACCGTGGTGGGCCATACATTTAAATGGCGAATGTGTAAAACATGGATGGACCAGGTCAGCCAGCGTGAGAGCTGCTGATCACTAGTGGTTCTCCGCTCTGGCTCAAGAGAGGGTACACTAACAAGGCATATGGCAAGGGGGTGTCCTGGTGAGACAACTGCTTCAAAGAGGATCTTTCACCAGATTTCACAATACAAACTGCATACGTAATACAGTAAACAGTTCTTAAACCTGATGAGACTGGTGTACTTAGAAAATCTATGTAACAAAACTCATAACAAGCTGCAGTCTCCGTGGCTTTGCAGTAAATGAAAGCAGGAAATGGAGTTAGAAGCTGTAATTCTACACTTATACTGCTTCTAGAATACAGACTCAAAACTACAGAGTGAGGGAAAATGCAGCTTGTACTCCGCATGTGCAAGATATCAGCATGGTGCGGGGGTGGAGTGACACGGATAGGAGTTTATAAGCTCTAGATGGGAGGAGATTGAGATTACATCATGCATATACTTGGTCTCATGGATGTAACTTGGTCTCATAAAATACTTATTTTAATATCTGGCAGGAAAACTTTGAAAAAGGATGACAGCCATTTTACATGGATTTTCAAAGTCAGTACATCAGTCTAATCAGGTCTAAGATCTATTTAATAATGTATACAGTTTGTATGGTCAAATCTGGTGACACATTTCTGTCAGTTTAGCATCATAGTGCGAAGAGTGAGTAGGACACAGTACCATAACACGGCTAGTTTTAGTCTGCACTAGTCTCTATACATCATGTCCAGAGTATTAAATAAACTGTGGAAAACCCCACCAAAAATATAAAGACGTCCATCTTACATTAATTGTCCAATAAGCAAGCCAATACTAATAAGCAGTAAACAAGGACTGATGCTATAAAATATGAATGCCAAAATAATACACAAACCGAGTAAAATTGTATTGGATGTGTTCAGATTTTTCCACCTTATTTCTGTGATGGCCAACTAGGAGTCTAGTAAAAGTAAACACTGCCACCTCACCCTGACTTGAGCGGCACGGGAAGCTAGACATAAACGGAAAGAAACAGGAATAGCACAGTAGATGGAAAAGCGATCACCAGAAGGAAAGCGCTTCAGCACAACAACTAAAATCAATTACTCTAACACTTTCATAAACGCCTCTCACATGAAACAGAAAAGACTATGAAAGAAAATAAGAATTACCTGTAAACATAGCGTGGAAATAAGGACTGCATGCTGCCAGTACCACCTTGTGAGCGGCTATCTCCACATCTTCTGCTACAATCGTCACATCACACAGCAAATTCTGGCTGCAAAGAAGAAAAACCAGGAAATAGTATTCAATACTAGATTTATACATTGCATATACATCTATATATCATACATGTTATGAGAACTACCAGAAGTTCTGTATAGAAAAGCTATTTCGTTTTCAAGAGACAATGATGGCGATCCTATGATAACACTGAACTGCCAAGAACACCGGAAGCTTTGCCATGGTTACACACAGAGGAGCTGAAAATTTTGGGCCTTAATGACCAAGCGATTTTCTCAGTTTTTTTATCGTCGCATTCCAAGAGCCCTTTATTTTTCTGTAGACATTGCCGTGTAAAAGCTTCTTTTTTGCGGTAGGAGTTGTATTTCTTATTGGCACCATTTTGCGGTACTCATATCTTATGGATAACATTTTATTAACTTCTTTTTGGGGGGGAATGGAAAAAAAAAATGCAATTCCAGCATTCTTTCTTGCATCTTAAATTTACACCATTTACCGTGTGGTATATAAAAACATGAACTTTATCATGCGGGTCGTTACGATTACAGCAAAACCAAACTTAATGACGCTCTATCACCATATTCTCAAACCCCTATCTCCTATTGCATGTGATCGGCGCTGCAATGTAGATAACAGTAAGGTACTTTTTTTTTTTTTTTTTTAAACGTTCATTTTTGGCCAAGTTATGAGCGATTTTTTTTATATATATATATATATATATATATATATATATATATATATATATGCAAATGAACTTTGAAATGGACAACTGGGCGTTTTTTTTTCGTTATGTCCAACTGGGCGTGTATTGTGTTTTTAACTGGGCGTGTTTACGTGTATGACGCTGACCAATCAGTGACCAGTCAGCATCATACACTCATCTCCATTCATTTACACAGCAGCGATCTGCAGCCACATACACAGAGATTAACGTTAATCAAGTGTCCTGATAATGAATACACATGAAATCCAGCCTGGACGTCATGTGTATTCAGAATCCTGACACTTCTGAATCTTTTCTTTGAGATTTCTAGCAAGGGATCCGAAATCTCGCGAGATTACGGAGGTAAACGAGATTTAGTTTCACTTGCTGGAAATCTCACAGAAAAGATTCAGAAGTGTCAGGATTCTGAATACACATGACATCCAGGCTGGATTTCATGTGTATTCATTATCAGGACACTTGATTAACGTTAATCTCTGTGTATGCGGCTGCAGATCGCTGCTGTGTAAATGAATGGAGATGAGTGTATGATGCTGACTGGTCACTGATTGGTCAGCGTCATACACGTAAACACGCCCAGTTAAAAACACAATACACGCCCAGTTGGACATAACGAAAAAAAAACGCCCAGTTGTCCATTTCAAACCTCATTTGCATATATATAAAATAGCTCATAACTTGGCCAAAAATGAACGTTTTTTAAAAAAAACAAAAAACGTTACTGTTCTCTACATTGCAGAGCCGATCACATGCAATAGGAGATAGGGATTTCAGAATCTGATGACCGAGCCTCTTTAAATAAAAACGTGTGTTTCTTTTTGAGTAGCCAAATTCCAAAAACCAAAACATTTACATTTTTCCGCCGCTGTAGCTGTAGGGGGGCTTATTTTATTGTGGAACGACTTGGGGTTTGTATTGATACTGTATTGAATTACATGCAACTTTTTGTTCGCTTTATTTTGGAAGGCGGGATGAAAATAAAAAAATAAAAAGCAATGGCTGTTTTTTTAGTCCCACTATGGGACTTCCCTATGAGATAGTTTGATCACTTTTATAATACAATGCAATCCTTCAGTATTGCAGTGTATTATTCCTGTCAGTGTTAAACTGACAGGCATTCTATTAGGCCCTTACTGTCAGAGCCAAAGAGGAATAGACTATTGACAACGCCCTCTGGCTGCCATTAGCCCCACGATCGCATCGTGGAGGGGGTGCCGATGGTGTGACAGAGGGATCCACCCCCTCTGAAACCTCTTCGATGCCGTGGTGGCTATTGACCGTGGCATCTAAGGGGTTAAATATCTGGGATTGGAGGTAACTCCGATCTCGGCCACTAGAGCAGTAGACCAGCCGTCACTAGACACAAGGCAGCGCTATGGCTTAAGTATCCTTAATAACCGCCGTGAAAAAAGCGTGTTTGCGTCCATTAAGGGGCTCTTTGGTTTTATATAAATAAAAATTGTTACGCCCGAGCTCATTACACGTGATGTTTTTATGGTGTTTTACGTAAATTCTAGTAGAGAAACGCAACAAATTTACTATTTGTATTGCCTATTGTGTCTTTATGTAACCAAATGTATTCCTAGATATATCTCTCTGTCATGATAAAGATTTATCAGTATCTATAATAAAAGATTGTGGGTGTCACAATTGTAAGCAACAACTTCTATAAATGTAGTTTCCCCTGACATCTCCTCTAATGAAGTACACGTATAGTACAGCGAAAAAAGGCGTTTTTAATTCCGGTGGACTCAGATCTCCGCCGCCATCACTCCCAGACATCAGCTTCTAAACAGGATAATTACATTAGGAAACTAACATTAAAGGGAGGGGGGTGTGTGAGAGCAAACTGCTTTATATTGTGGCAAAACATGACCATTCTTGTAATCAGACGGCTTTAGCAGGCATAATTATAGTAAATTACCTTGCATAATATTAGGAGGTTTTAACGCTCAATCACAAATAGGATTTCCATATTTTCAGTAATATTGAATGTGTTCATCACCTCATGTGCACCCTTGGCAGTGGTTATGAACAATGCCAATAATATAGCTTGCTTTAGGGTATGTGCACACGTAGTGACCAAAAACGTCTGAAAATACAGAGCTGTTTTCAAGGGAAAACAGCCTCTGATTTTCAGATGTTTTTTGAGCAACTCGCATTTTTCGCGCCGTTTTTTATGTCCGTTTTTGGAGCTGTTTTCATTGGAGTCTATGAGAAAACAGCTCCAAAAACGTCCAAAGGAGTGTCCTGCACTTATTTTTACGCGTCGTCGTTTGACAGCTGTCAAACGACGACGCGTAAATGACAGGTCGTCTGCACAGTACGTCGGCAAACCCATTCAAATGAATGGGCAGATGTTTGCCGATGTATTTTAGCCCTATTTTCAGACGTAAAACGAGGCATAATACGCCTCGTTTACGTCTGAAAATAGGTCGTGTGAACCCAGCCTTATAGGTCTCTTTAGTATATGACCACATTTAATCACTATGAAGTGGACATTCATGTTATTTCAAGAAAGCCGATGTATGACACTTCTGTTCAGACCTGAAACCCCAAATATACAGTTCAGTTACTAGTGCTAGTCTTCTTCCCCTTCATTGAAAAATAGTCTGGAGTGACATGAAAAAGGTCAAATGTCGCTTTCCTGCAAGGATATGACCGGGAAAACATCTGGATGCCGGCTGGTCATGGAAATGTGCACTGATGACCAAAGGATGTCCCATTCTGTAGAATTTCTACAGCTTCACTTTACCCTTCTCTTGCTGAAAACCTTTTACAAATCCAAGCAGTAAAGACAGCCATACACACAACATCAAAGTCTGACCATTTTAGGCAATTATCGTTTTAAAATTATACGTGATGGCCGACGCCAAACTACTGGTTGCCAAAAAAGTAATCTGACGTTAGATTTTTGTGGACGTGGCCGAATTAAAACTAGGAATCTATGGCAGGATCGCCCAATTACGGCAGATCATGTGAGGGCAGCATAAAGAAGTGACAGACACGCTGATTTCAGCGGTCTGTCATTTTTTAGGCAAACCGCCATAGTTTAGGAGAACTTTAAAGTGGCGGCGCGCCAAACGTGATACAATGATCGAGTCCTACAATATTTATACTGCACACGCCTCCCCCGCCGCTGATTAATGCATGCCTATTACTGTACATGCTAAAAAGATGCAGGTGAAATCTCAGCCGATTACTGTCACCTCGCCCCGCTACAGCCTTCTAGTAGCCCCAGGGGTGGAATACATGGTCTTTTCTTCATGTTACCAGCCCCTCTTAACAATGAGAGAAGAGATGTACTTTTTGAGCTTTATCACATTAAAAGGAATGAATTTTTTTCTACTAATGGGGAGAAGTTGCTGATCTAATCCCCCCCCCCCCCTTGGATGTTCACCAACATCTGGATCATGGAGATTATTGTGTCCTTTCGGTTCTGGTGATTATGTGAAGTTCTGGGCATCAAGACATAGAAATAAGTCACACGTATGAACTTTGTACAACTTTGGCTTCTATTTTTAGGTGTTCTGCTTCTAATCTTCTGATGGAGTCAAACTTTTAGAAAACATGAATTTGTATGCATTTTGTTCCTATTAAACATTACATTTTGTTGTAAAATTGCAAGAAGGTGTCCCTGAGTGTAAAGAACTGGGTGGCATTTTCACAAAGTGCCAAGTATCTACTTTTGGTAAATATGTGGGTAATAGGTTTACAAATGTGTTTTTTTTTTCAATTCCGATTTTATTAGTGTGTCAAAAGTTTGAAAATTGTCAATGCAGCAAAAGGAATAAGTACCTTTCCGACAGCTTCTAACTCATTTTCCCATGCATTTAGTTAACCACTTGTATCTGCAGCAGATTTTACACAGCGTCTGCGGGTTTTTTTTTTTTGTACAATGTCCTACTACTGCACATTTAACACTTAGGTGAATAAAAGGCATTTTACTACTGATGAAACCTGGTTCATCCCATGAAAAGACGTAAGCTGCTAATAATTATCGACTTAGGGATACACTTTGTCTAAAAGAAAAAAAAAAAGAAAAATACCTTCGGAGTTCATTCATAACCTTGAAAGCCTTCCTGGTGTGCCGCGGGTTCATAGTAACAGGACAGAACTTCTCGGTGTTTTCCTTCACCTCCACAGGCTTCTGCTGGCATATCTTAGCGTTCCTGTGCACAAAATAGAAACATATTACCTGACTTATTAAACTCCTGCACCAAGTCCACTAGCAAAAATGCACGATTGAGTGGTTAGGCCTAGTTCACACAGAGTTTTTTTGCAGGCAGAAAAAAAAAAAATCTTCCTCAGAATTCCTTCAGGAAGCTGTGGATTTCCTTCATGCTACTGAAACAAATAGCGTCGAAGGAATCTTGCAGAAAACAAAAAAGTGTTGATTTATTCCTGATCCCTACCGTTTATGTCTGGCAGACAGAAAAAGGCTGTGTTTTTTTTTTTAAAAACAGCTTTTACTTATCCTTTTTCTCAACAACATAAGAAAACATAAAATTGCATACAAGCAGATGCAAATAGTAATATACAATCAAATACAGTGGTTGTCTAGGGTGCCGTTACCCACCAATTCATGAAATATTACATGGTGTCCTCAAGATTTCCATTCTACGAAGAAGAGTAAAACTTGACAGGATGATTGTATCCACACACAGGCACTCATTCACACAGCAGACACGAAGAAGCGCTTCTGGACTTTCCCCAATCCCCACTGCTCATTTCTATTGGGAGGAGATGGACGTCACAGCTTCAGGTTTATTAAAGCCATCTGGACCACATTTTTTCAAATTTGTACAAACACTTCCTCTGATTTATACAGTTTTTGATATAGGGGTACATATTTACTGAGGAGTTGAATCCAGTGAAGAACATTTGGGACCTCCGTCGCCTTCAAGGAGATAACTTTTCTGGCACAGAACAGATAAAGCCTGTTTATATCTGTACTCGCTCTTCTGTTTTCTATTCCGTCATAGTAATAGAAGGAAAAAACCAAAAAATGAAAAAGTGCTGGATCTGTCGCATAACTGAAACCAATAGCGCCCAACGGAATCCATTGACTTTAATGGGTTCCGTTGAGTTTACAGCGATTTGCCTTACGAAATAGTGCTGAATGCTGCTCTATTCTGTCCAGCAAAAGTAACAGAATCCACAACGTGGGCTTCTGGAGGAGTGTTCGACGCAGATGTGAACGAAACCTAAAGGGACGGGACTTCACTACTCTATTGCAGGCAGATTGTGGGGAGAGGGCATCTGCTACAGTCCGTTACCTGACCGCAGAAGTAGTTCTGGTGTGAGATTTGTTAGAAGTAGAGGAAAAAAAAAAAAAGAAGGATGAGCTAGAGAGAAACTTAAGAGTTGTTTTGACAGCAATATGAAACATAATAGGAGCACAAAAGAGGAGTATATTAACCCCTTAGTGACCATGCCATTTTTTACGTTTTTCCATCGTCGCATTCCAAGAGCTCTAACTTTTTTATTTTTGTGTCGACATAGCTGTATAAGGTCTTGTTTTTTGCGGGACAAGTTGTATTTTTTAATAGCACCATTTTGAGGTACATATTATTTATTGATGAACTTTTATTAACTTTTTTTTTTGGGGGGGGGGGGGAATAGGAAAAAAACCTGACATTTTGCCACACTTTTTTGCGTCTTAAATCGACGCCGTTTACCGTGTGGTATAGATAACACAATAACTTTATTCAGCGGGTTGTTACGATTGCAACGATACCAAATTTGTATCGTTTTTGTATATTTTACTACTTTTACACAGTAAAAATGCTTTTTTTTCAAAATTATTTGTTTTTGTGTCTCCATGTTTGAAGAGCCATAAGTTTTTTATTGTTCCGCCGATGCAGCTGTATGAGCGCTTTTATTTTGCGGGAAGACTTGTAGTTTTTATTGGTACCATTTTGGAGTAGATGCGACTTTTTGATCACTTTTTATAACTTTTTTTTTAAGTCAGGATTCACAGAAAACAGCAATTTTTCCATCGTTTTTTATTACATTTTTTACGGCGTTCACCGTGCCGGTTAAATAATGTAATAGATTTATAGTCGGGGTCGTTACGGACGCGGCGATACCAAATGTGTAACTTTTTTACTTTATTTTGGTTTTTTAATAGTAAAGCATTTTGTAAGGGGAAAAGGTGGGTTTTTAATTATTTTTTTTATTAACTTTATTAAACTTTCTTTTTTACTAGTCCCACTAGGGGACTTTAATGTGCGATTCTGCGATCGCTATTATAATACACTGCAATACTTTTGTATTGCAGTGTATTACTGCCTGTACGTTTAAAACGGACAGGCATCTGCTAGGTCATGCCTCTGGCATGATCTAGCAGGCATTCACTACAGGCAGACCTGGGGGCCTTTATTAGGCTTCCGGCTGCCATTGGAGACACAGACACTCGGCGATCTTATCGCCGGGTGTCGGTGGGAGAGGGAGGGAGCTCCCTCCCTCTCTCCAAAACCACTCAGATGCGGTGCACGCTATTGTGCACCGCATCTGAGGGGTTAAATGGGTGAGATCGATACTAATATCGATCTCACCCGGCAGAGAAGGGACGCCCCCAGCCCTCAGCTACCTCTGGCAGCTGAGAGCAGGGAGATTTGACGGCTCCTGCTCTGTTTACTAATCCTGATGCAGTGCCGTAAAAAGGCATATGCATCAGAATAAAGCCCGTTAGTGGCCGCCGTTAAAAGGCGTATTGGCGGTCACTAACGGGTTAAGGGAGACATTGCTGTGATTTTTTAACTTTCTGTTAAATATTTTCTACATTTATTAAATGTTCCTTTATTCTACCATGGGGTTAAAAGCTTGAGCATAAAATAGCATGCCATGTCTAGCCTATAATCCTTTTTAAACTGCTGTTAAATTTTTTAACAAATGTTAAGTAATTGGCACCTTTGGTAAACAATTATTTTGCCAACGTTGATATGCTATCTGTGCAAATAAATACGAAGACCTCATGCACTCGACCGTAGCCATGTGCACAGCCGTCATTTTCGGGTCGGCCGGCCCCGGAGTAACACCCGCAAATCGTGGGCCGTGCACATGGCCTCGTGCATTATTTCCTATGAGTCCGGACCGCAGAACACGGCCGTAATAAAACATGCCTGTTCTTTCTGCAGTCCGGGCTCCTGGGCCATGCACGGACAGTGGAAACCACGCTCGTGTGCATGGGCCCATAGGAATGAATGGGGCCGCAATTCTCCCGTGGATTTTCGGGGGTATTGCGGCCGCAAAAGCACGTTCGTGTGCATGGGGCCTAAGGCTCTGGTCACATCTGTGTCGGAGGTTCGTTTAGGGGCCTCCGTTGCAGATTCCTTTGTTTTTGCCAGACAAACCACCCGTTTTTTTTTGTTCTGCTACCATGACAGAGCAGAACAACGAAAATCTCTAACATAGATGTGAATGAAGCCTAAGCACTACAATGATGCTTGGTGCAATTTTTTGCAGTGGTGTTTGTTCACACCCGCGTCGTGTTATCGGTTATTTTGACAGAATCGGACATGGAGCCACCAATGTAGATGTAAACGGAGCCTTTGATGGGAGGTTTAAAATGTTTTACTCTAATAAAAGAAAAGCGCAAGAGAAAGGACAGCAAAATCCACAATTGTGATACTAGCCTAACATTACAATAAGCAACACGATATTACAATCACATAAAGGGGAGTTCACACATGCAGATTTGTGCCTATTACGATCGCGGATAATTGCAGGTCGATCCCCGCTTGTTTAAAGGCCCTTTACACATGCGAATGTAAAGTATATGGGGGAGAATAATTGGTTGGTCCCCATGGGGTGCAGTCACATGCGGAGGATTTTGTGATTACACTTACAGTTTACATAATATCGGAGCATATTCTGTTTTGGGGAGATGTGCTGCCGACAGAGGATTTTCAGGCCTGCATAAAAGATTATATCAGCCGAAGAACGCGCATTGTTGGCGGATTGCTGCTCTGTTTACACCGGGCAATAATAGGGAACAAGAGTTTGTTGAAATGCTCGTTCGCCCCCTGATCACTTACTCCTTTAGGTTATGTTTACATATGCGAATGGGTTCACGTTAGTCAGTAAGGTCCGTTCGGCGCCGCTGTCTCTGCCGTGGCTTCTGTTATAATTGAGAGCAATGACGTAGACAGGAATAGAGCCTTAGACGGTGTCACATACCAATGTTACATTAGCGTTTAGATGCTGCAGTATTTTATTACAGCAATAGTTTAAAAAAAATTAAAAAAACAAACAGAAAGCACAGCCCAGTTCATTGGTGACATGTCGTACATATGAAATCTGAGGATCAGCAGAGGTATCACCTAAACATTTGTTACTGCGGCATCTTCCCACCTGGGGCTGCCCCAACACTAATCAAGGTTAAAATGTTGCCAACGTTCCAGCTCTTTTTTCCACACATTTATAGTTCTCCTCAGCTCTGTGGAGGGCAGTGGTAGAGAGAAGTGCTCAAGCCTCAGAGCCCAACATACAGATTATGTGTAGGTCCTGGCACGGGTCAAGTTTCTTCTGAACAGTGCCTTGCGAAAGTATTCACCTCCTTTGTGTTTTTCCTGTTTTGTTGCATTACAGCCTTGAATTAAAATGGCTTTTTGGGTGTTTTTACCATTTGATGACATACCTACCACTCTGAAGGTGCAAATATTTTTTACTGTGACAAACAATTATGGCAAGAAACTTTAAACGTGCATATGTATTCACCGCCTACAGTCAATACTTTGTGGAGCCCTTATTGCTGCAATAACACATGTAAGTTACTTGGGATTTGTCTCTATTAGCTTAGCATATCTAGACACTGGGATTTTTGCCCATTCTTCATGCCAAAACTGCTCCAACTCCTTCAAGTTCGATGGGTTGCATTGCTGTACAGCAGTCTTCATGTCATGCCACAGATTCGGAATTGGATTGAGGTCTGGACTGTGACTAGTCCATTCCAAGACATTTAAATGCTTCTCCAGTGTAGGTTTAGCAGTGTGTTTAGGGTCATTGTCCATTGGATGGTGAACCTGTCCCGGTCTCAAATCTCTGGCAGACAAACAGGTTTTCCCCAAGAATTTCCCTGTATTTACTGCCATCCATCTTTCCTTCAATCCTGACCAGTTTTCCAGTTCGTCAATGAAAGTTTGAGCCACACAGTGTTTCCCATGATGGCCAAAAAGTTTAATTCTATTCTCATCTGACCAGGGAACCTTCTTCCATGTGTTTGGGAGTCTGCCACATGCGGTTTGGTGAACTCAAAACGAGTTTTCTTAAACAAAGCCTTTTTTCTCCACTCTTCTATACAGCCCTACTCTGTGACGTGTACTTCTTATAGTGGTCCTTTGGACAGATACTTTCACCTCCACTGTGGATCTCTGGAGCTCCTCCTTCAGTTTTACAGTTGAAGTCCTTGTAGAATCTCTGATTGATGCCCCTCTTACCGAGTCTGAGTTTTGGTGGCCGGCCTTCTCTTGTAAGGTTTGTAGTTGTGCCATATTCTTTTTATTTTGTTATAATGGATTAAACGGTGCACCGTGGGATGTTCAAAGTTTGGGATATCATTTTTGTAACCCAATTTCTCTATAGTTTTTGGTGCAATTAAAGCATGTTAACTTTATTTTGCAGGTCAATCCAATTAAGGCAATACCAAATTGATATGTTTTTTTTTTAGATTTAGTATTTTTACAAGGAGTAATACGAACTGTAAAAAAAATTGTTGGATTGTGTCGCCCAATTCTGAGAGCCATAACTATTTTTTCGTCGTATGAGGGCATATTTTTTGCAGGACGAGCTGTAGTTTATAATGATAAGATTTTATGGTACATGCAAGTTTTTGACCACTTTTTATTTCATTTTGTGTGGGAGATGGTGACCAAAAAACAGCGTTTGTCGGTTTACTTTTTTTTACGGCGTTCACTGTGCATGTTAAATAATGTAATATTGTGATAGTTCAGACTTTTACGGATGCAGCAATACTTTTTTTGTACATAACAGATTTTGCCCCTTTTTTTTTTTTTAAGTTAATTCCCCTTGAAGACTTGACCCGGCGATTGTTGGATCACTAGCACTATATTGCAATACTAATGTATTGCAACAGTGAGACCGGACTTAAAATACACGTTAGGCCCCATTCACATCACTTTTTCCCTACGGTTAGTGTGTACACCATGAAAGATCCAGACATACACGCTTACCGTGTCCTTATGTTACAATTAGCATGGCGTAAATTATAATAAATTTGTTGAGCAGCGGTGGTCGTGCTCTTTCCCATTGTGACATTTCTGGTGTAGAAAGGTTGATAAATAACCCCCAAAGTCTGCATGTGATTTATGACTGCTCTTTATACATCACTTCTGTGACAAGTCCCTTAGGGCCCATTCACACGATCGTAAATCTCATCTGTGTGCTGTGCATTGAAACACACAGCCCCATTGATTTCAATGGGCCTATTCACACATGCGTGAGTTTTCACGCAGTGAGAGTCTGTTGCATGAAACTCACTTAATGTCCCATATTGATGCGTTTTTACGCACCTACACGCCCATTGAAGGCAATGGGTGTGTCAAAACCACGGCCAGCACACAGTGTGCTGTGCGTGATTTGCGCATTAATTCCATTGAAAAAAAATCGCTTTGTGAGTGCGTGAAAAACACATGCCACTAGCGGAGCACACTGATACAATAATGCAACGCACAAGGACAGACGTACGCGCGTTTTTTGTGTGTGTAAATCTGTCACGCTCATGTGAATGTAACCTTAGATTTATGATCACAGTACTACACAGAACTAGTGAACCCTGCTGCATTGTATTAGGGATGCACGATGCATCGAAACTTCGATACTGTTCCGATACAGTTATTTCATGTATTTCGATACGAAGCTGTGCGACCGCGGGGTGAGAGCGGGGCTGCGGCTGCGTAATACAGTCATTGCCCCGCTCCTGAGTCATGACAAGTGTGCGCGGTTAGTATAAGTGGGCTTTGTAGAGAGGAGTGTATGACTCTGACCAATCAGCGTCATGCACGTCTCTCCATTCATTTAGACTTGGTCTAAAGTAAAAACACGCCTAGTTGGGCATTAACCCTTTCACGACCAAGGACGAAAATGAACGTCCTGGTCGGGTGCTAGTTCCCGCACCAGGACGTTCATTTTCGTCAGCATTTCAAACTGTCACTCTGTGTAAACACAGAGTGACAGACGCGCACTGACAGCTGTCCTAGACAGCTGAGACATCAGTCTCGCCGGACAGCGGACCATCGCCGCTGCTTTCGGCAATTAACCCCTTAAGTGCGGCGACAGATTGCCGTCACCACATTTAAGTGGTTTGAAGCACATCGGCAGCCCCCACGAAGTGATCGTGGGGGCTATCGATGCTTGTCACGGCAATCGGAGGTCAGCTAATGACCTCCGGGTTGCCATGTACGGATGCCTCGGAGGAGCAGCCTCCGGCCGTTCCTCCTCTGCTTCCTGTCAGTGTGACAGTTACGTCACAATGACAGTTAGGAGTACATTACACTACGTGTAATAAGACTTTTATTATAGAAAAAAAATGAACACGTTAAAAAAGTACACATATTTGGTATCACCGCGTTCGTAACGACCCCAACTATAAAACTGTAATGTTATTTTTCCCGCACGATGAACACCCCAAAAAAAATCAATAAAAAACTACGACAGAATCACAATTTTTTTGGTCACCACCCCTCCCTAAATAAAGAATAAAAAGTGATCAAAAAGTCGCATGTACCCGAAAATAATACCGATAAAAACTTCTATCCGTCCCGCAAATAACAAGCCCTTACACAGCTTTTTTGACTAAAAAAATAAAAAAATTATGGCTCTCAGAATATGGTGACACAGAAATTTTTATTTTTTTATAAATAAGTCATTTTATTGTGCAAACGCAAAAAAAAAGGACCAAACCAACATACATATGGTATCGCCGTAATCGTACCAACCCGCAGAATAAAGTAAAAATGTCATTTATAGCGTACGGTGAGCGCCACAAAAAGAAAACCTAAAAAAACGGTGTCAGAATTCCTGTTTTTTGCTCAGGATTGCAAAAAAATTGAATAAAACGTGATCAAAAAAAAAAAAATCGCATGTACCCCAAAATGGTAGCAATGAAAACTACAGATTGTCCCGCAACAAATAAGCCCTCACAGGGCTCCGGTGGTGAAAAAATAAAAAAGTTCTGGCTTACAGAATATGGCGATGCAAAATGTGCAGTGTCCAAAAGTGGATAAGATCGGGCGCCATTTATCAGTGAGACACTGGCCACACATCTATTAAATAATATTTATTTACCCCATTATAATACCCTCTTATTATGCCCTGATGTACTCCGCACAGATTACACATGCCCCCCACATTATAAACTGAAATACCAGCGAAACCCAAAACAGAAAAACTACCAAGCAAAGTCTGCACTCCAAAAGCAAAATGGCGTTCCCTCCCTTCTGAGCCCTACAGTGTGCCCAAGCAGCAGTTTGCACCCACACATATGGCGTCGCCATACCCGAGAGAGCCCGCTTAATGTTTTATGAGGTATTTGTCTTCTGTGGCACAAACTGGGCACAACATATTATGCACTAAAATGGCGTATCAGTGGAAAATTGCAATTTTCACTTTGAACCATCCGCTGTGCATTAACCCCTTTGCGCACTATGACTTAATTGCCCGCCATGGTGCGGCGGTTGATGTATGGAGCCGCCTCACTTGCTGAGCCCGCTCCATACGCTGCGGGTGTCGGCTGTGTATTACAGCAGGCCCCCTCGGTACTAACGGACAGGTACAGCGATCGCTCTGTTACAGAAGCCTGTAAGAATAACAATATACTGCAATACATTAGTATTGCAGTATATTGTACCAGTGATCCAATGATCGCTGGATCAAGTCCCCTAAGGGGATTGATTAATAAAATGTGTAGAAGAATTATAGTTATTAAAGTTAAAAAAACAAAACACCTTTTCGCATTTTTCTTCTAAAGTAAGGTAAAAAAATGAACAAAATTGGTATCGCTACGTCCGTAAAAGTCCGAACTATTACAATATACCATTATTTAATTTGCACAGTGCACACCTTAAAAAAAATGTAATAATTTAAACCGCCAAAATCGCAGTTTTTTTTTTTTTTGTCACTTTCGCTCTAAAAAAAAAGAAAATGTAATACAACTTTTGAATCACTTTTTATGTACCAAAAAATGGTACCAATAAAAACTGCAGCTCTTCCCGCAATAAATAAGCCCTCACACCACTCTATTGATGGAAAAATAAAAAAGTTATGGCTCTTGGAAAGCGGGGAGTGAAAATCTAAAATATGAAAGCAAAAAATGGATCAGTCCTGAAAGGGTTAATTCATTTCTAATTAATTGCTTTATAAAAAATGGTTGTTTTTTTCCCTCCTTTATCCCTTGTGGAAATTAGAAAATTAAACATTTTAGTGGAAACAATTTTGATATTAATTTTCGCGCCCTAATTCTAATAAACTCTGCAAAAGACCCGTGGGGAGACATTGCTTTACAAATGTTGGGGTGCATTTTCTTCGTTATTCCTTGTAAATAATAAAAATTTCTATGTTTCAGAAAAAAAGTACATTTTAATTTTTACAGACGAATTCCAATATATTTAGCGAAAAACCTGTGTGGTCAAAATGCTAACTATACCCCTAGATAAATACCTTAAGGGGTCTAGTTTTCGAAATGCGGTCGTTTATGGGGAGTTTCTATCGTTCTGGCAGCTCAAAGCTTCTCCAAATGTACAGTGGGGCCTAAAACATTTTCAAGCAAAATATGAGTCCTGAAAGCCTCCGGGTGCTCCCTTCCTTTTGGGTCCTGCCGTGTGTCCAGGCAGCGCATTAGGGCCACAATCTGGGTATTTTTGAAAACAGGAGAAAGAGGGTGATCGATTTTGGGGTGTGTTTCTTCATTTTCATGTTCGCTTTACAAAGAAATCGGTCTTCAAACTGATACTTTTATGAAAAAAAAGTGAACTTTTTTTTTTTCACCTGCTATGTATTAAATTTAGCAAAAAACTGTGGGGTCAAAATACTTACTATACCCTTAGGTAAATACCTTAAGGGGTCTAGTTTTCTAAATGGGGTCATTTGTGGGGGTTTCCATCACTCTGAGACCTATGAGCCTCTGAAAACCTGGCTTGGTGCAGGAAAACAAAATGTACTTCAAAATTTATAAAAATTATTATTATTCAATTTGTAAGTCCTCTAAATTGCTGAAAATGTAATTTAATTTTTTCAAAAGTGCTGCCAAAATTGAGTAAAGAGATAGAAATATATATTTAATTAAAAAAATTGTACAGTGTGTGTGTACATATGTGACATATTGCAGTTAAAAATAGGGGAAAATTGTAATTTTTACAAAATTTCTTCCATTTTTCTATTTTTTTATTAATTTCCGCAAATTGTATCAGTCTACTTTTACCACTAAAATAAAGTACAACATGTGATGAAAAAACAATGTCAGAATTACTTGGATATTCAAAACTTTCACAGAGTTATTCTCTGATAAAGTCAAACATACCAGATTTGACAAATCTGGCTTGGTCATTAAGGTACAAACATGCCTGGTCATTAAGGGGTTAAGAAAGTCATTAGCATAAAGCTAAAATCGCTCATAACGTGGTAAAAATAGATAGTTTTTCTAAATAAAAAGCATTACTGTCACCTACATTATAGCGCCGATCTCCTTATGTAGGAGATAGGACACTTATAATGTGGTGACAGAGCCTCTTTAACCCCTTAACGCACCATGACGTAACTGTACGTCATGGTGAGCAGTAAGTTCGCGCACCTTGACGTACAGTTACGTCATTGCTTTGACAGTTAACCGCCGCGCGGCGCTACACCGCAGCGGCGGTTAACTGTGCAGGGTGTCAGCCCTGCTCTCCCCGTTGCCGATCAGCGGCCTGTCGCCGCTGATATCGGCAGTTAACCCCTTAATTGCGGCGCTCGATTTTGAACGCCACAATTAAGGTCTTTAGTGCCGATCGGCAGCCCCCATGTGAAATCACGGGGGCTGGCGATGGTACCCATGGCAACCGGACGCCAGACAATGGCTTCCGGGTTGCCATGTACAGAAGCCTATGAGGACCACCCCGAGGGTGGACGTCGTAGGCTTCCTGTCAGTGTGACTGTCACGTCACAATGACAGTTGAAATGCATTACACTACGTGTGTAGTGTAATGTATTCCAGCAGCGATCAGAGCTGCAAGTCTAAGTGTCCCCTAGTGGGACAAGTGAAAAAAGTAAAAAAAAGAATAAAAATGTTTTAAAAAAAGTGTAAAAATAAAAGTTATAAGTGATATAAACAAGAACTGCTTTTTTTCCTATAATAAGTCTTTCATTATAGGAAAAAAAATGAGCACGTAAAAAAAAAGTACACATATTTGGTATCACCGCGTTCGTAACGACCCCAACTATAAAACTATAATATTATTTTTCCCGCACAGTGAACGCCGCAAAAAAAATAAACGAAAAACAATGCCAGAATCACTATTTTTTGGTCACCACCCCTCACAAAATATGTAATAAAAAGTGATCAAAAAGTGGCATGTACGCCAAAATTGTACCGATACAAACTACAACCCGTCCCGCAAAAAAAAAGCCCTTACACAGCTTTTTTGACTGAAAAATAAAAAAGTTATGGCTCTCAGAATATGGTGACACAGAAAAGACATTATTTTCTAAATAAGTTATTTTATTGCGCAAACGCTGCAAAACATAAAAAAACGTATATACAAATGGTATCGCCGTAATCGTACCGACCCGCAGAATAAAGTATAATAGTCATTTATAGCCCAGGGTAAACGCTGTCAAAAATAAATAAAAATCATTGTCAGAATTGATGGTTTTTGGTCACCTTGCTTGCCGAAAAATTGAATAAAAAGTGATCAACAAAATTGCATGTACCCCAAAATGGTACCAATGAAAATTACAGATTTTCCCGCAACAAATAAGCCCTCACACGGCTCCGGTGGTGAAAAAATAAAAAAAGTTCCGGCTCCCAGATTATGGCGATGCAAAATGTGCAGAGTGTTCCAAAAGTGGATAAGATCGGGCACCATTTATCAGTGCGACACCGGCCACATATCTGTGGATTATTATTTATTTACCCCATTATTATACCCTCTTATTATGCCCCTGATGTACTCTGCCCAGCCTACATGTGCCCCAACATTATAAACTGAAATACCAGCAAAACGCCAGAGCTACTACCAAGCAAAATATGCGCTCCAAAAGCCAAATGGCGTCCCTCCCTTCTGAGCCCTACAGCGTGCCCAAACAGCCGTTTATGTCCACCGATATGGCATCGTACCAAAAAATGGTACCAATAAAAACGACAACTCGTCCCGCAAAAAATAAGCCCCCACACCGCTCTATTGACAGAAAAATAAAAAAGTAGTGGCTCTTGGAAAGCGGAGAGGAAAAACGAAAAAGCAAAACATGAATTAGTTCGTAAAGGGTTAATTACTTTCTAATGAAAAAACATTTATGACCACATGTGGTGTATTGCCGTACTCGGGAGAAATTGCTTTACAAACGTTGGGGTGCATTTTCTCGTTTATCCTTTGTGAAATTGAAAAAATTCAACATTTTAGTGGAAATAATGTTGATATTAATTTTCACGGCCTAATTCTAATAAATTCTGCAAAAGACGTGTGGGGCCTAAATGCTCACTATACCCCTAGATAGATTCCTTAAGTGGTGTAGTTTCCCAAATGGGGTTACTTTTGGGGGGCTTCCACTGTTTCAGTCTCTCAGGGGCAAATTCGACATGACACCCAAAAACATTCCAGCTAAATTTGAGCTCCAAAAGCCAAATAGCGCTCCTTCCCTTCTAAGCCCCGGTGTGGGTCCAAACAGTAGTTTATTACCACATATGGGGTATTTACGTAATCAGGAGAAATTGTTTTACAAATGTTGGGGCGCTTTTTCTCCTTTATTCCTTGTAAAAATTAAAAATGGCTACCTTTTTTCAGAAAAAAAGTAGATTTTCATCTTCACATACTAATTCAAATAAATTTAGCAAAAAAACTGTGGGTTCAAAATGCTAACTATACCCATAGATAAATTCCTTGAGGGGTATCGTTTCCAAAATGGGGTCACTATTGGGGGGTTTCCACGGTTTTCTTCCCTCCAGTGCATTGCAAACGCGACACGGCACTGAAAACTATTCCAGCAAAATCAGAAATCCAAAATCCAAATGGTGCTCCTTCTCTTCTGAGGCCTGCTGTGGGTCCAAACAGCAATTTATTACCACATATGGGGTATTGCTATAATCGGAAGACATTGCTTTACATATGTTGGGGTGTTTTTTCTACTTTATTCCTTGTAAAAATTTAAAATTTCCTAATTTTTTCACAAAAAAAGTAGATTTTCACCTTCACATACTAATTCAAATAAATTTAGCAAAAAAACTGTGGGTTCAAAATGCTAACTATACCCATAGATAAATTCCTTGAGGGGTATAGTTTCCAAAATGGGGTCACTTTTGGGGTGTTTCCACTGTTTTGGCAGCACAAGGCCTCCTCACACCTGACATGGTACCTAAAATATATTCTAATAAAATAGAGGCCCAAAATCCACTAGGTGCTCCTTTGCTTCGGAGGCCTGTGTTTCAGTCCATGACCGCGCTAGGGCCACATGTGGGGTATTTCTAAAAACTGCAGAATCTGGGCAATAAATCTTGAGTTGCATTTCTTGGGTAAAACCTTCTGTGGTACAGAAAAAATTTATTACAAATGAATTTTTGAAGAAAAAAAATGAAATTTGTAAATTTCACCTCTACTTTGCTTTAATTCCTGTGAAACGCCTAAAGGGCTAAAATACTTTGTGAATGCTGTTTTGAATACTTTGATGGGTGCAGTTTTCAAAATGGGGTGATTTATGGTGACTTTCTAATATATAAGGCCCTCAAAGCCATTTCAGAACTGAACTGGTCCCTGAAAAAATAGCCTTTTGAAATTTTCTTGAAAATATGAGAAATTGCTGCTAAAGTTCTAAGCCTTGTAACGTCCTAGAAAAATAAAAGAATGTTCAAAAAACGACGCAAACATAAAGTAGACATATGGGAAATATAAACTAGTATGTATTTTGTGTGGTATTACTATCTGTTTTACAAGTAAATACATTAAAATTTAGAAAAATGCTAATTTTTGCTAATTTTCTCTAAATCTTGGCGTTTCTTACAAATAAATATTGAATTTAATGACAAAATTTTTTCAGTATCATAAAGTACAACATGTCACGAGAAAACAATCCCAGAATCGCTTGGATAGGTAAAAGCATTCTGGAGTTATTACCACATAAAGTGACACATGTCAGATTGGCAAAAATGGGGCTGGTCCTGAAGGCCAAAACAGGCTTAGTCACTAAGGGGTTAAGGTACTAATTCTCTGATACTCTAAAATGACCGAAGAAAATAACTCTTAGAAAAATAAATAGACTAACATTAGCCATTGATTTGTTTTGGCTTTAACAACGCAGGTAAAAAATAAAAACATCCTGTGGAATCGCAGCCTAATTCACACGAACGTGTAATACGTCCGTGTGACGGACATTAAAACAACGGTCGTCACACGGATCTATGTAATTCAATGAGGCTGTTCACACGGCCGTTGTTTCAACGGACCGCGTGAAGGGTCCATGTGAAAATAGGCCATGTCATTGTTAACGCTTCACGCATCCCTCCATAGACTCCAGTCTACGGGGGATGAATGATAACGTGTCCTACAGCGCACAGCACGGATGCACCTCAGACGTGAAAAACGGCAGTTTTTCATGTCTGAGAGTCGCAACATTCGTGTGAATCCGGCCTTAGGCTACATTTACACGAGCATGACAGATTTACGCGTGTAAAATAGGCACGTAAATCTGGTCCGCGTGAGTTGCGTTACTGCATCTGTGCTTTACGAGCGGCATGTGTTTTTCACAGAGTACTTTTTTTTTTTTTCAATGGAATTGATGCACAAATCAAATGTGCATCCGTTGCTGTGCGTGATTTTCATGCACCCATTGACTTCAATGGGCGCGTAGGCGTGTGAAAAACGCACCAATATAGGACATGCAGTGAGTTTCACACAACGGCGTGAAAACTCCTGCATGTGGGAATGGCCCCATTGAAATCAATGGATCAGTGTGCTGTGCGTGATTCACGCACAGCACACGGACGAGTTTTCCGCTCGTCTGAATGAGCCCTTATGGGTTTCATATCAAAGTGGGCGAGTACATATGCTTTTACAATTTTCAGTTATTTCCTGATTGTCCTAAGGCAGCACATTTAAGGGTTAAGATACTTCATCTGACCGGATAGAACAGACATATTAGTCAGCAGTAATGAAACAATTAGGATGTCCTAGGTAACCTTAACCCCTTAATGACCGCCGATAAGCCTTTTCACGGCGGTCATTAATGGGCTTTATTCTACAGCGCCGCCATTCTACGGCGCTGCTGTAGAAGTAAACCGAGCAGGGAGCTGTCAAATCTCCCTGCTCTCAGCTGCCAGAGGCAGCTGAGGGCTGGGGGCGTCCCTGCTCTGCCGGGTGAGATCGATATTAGTATCGATCTCACCCGTTTAACCCTTCAGATGCGGTGCACAATAGCGTGCACCGCATCTGAATGGTTTTGGAGAGAGGGAGGGAGCTCCCTCTCATCTTGCTGACACCCGGCGATAAAATCGCCGAGTGTCAGTGTCTTCTATGGCAGCCGGGGGTCTAAAAAAGTTACACATATTTGGTATCGCCGCGTCCATAACGACCCCGACTATAAAGCTGTTACATTATTTAACCCGCACTGTGAACGCCGTAAAAAATAAAATAAAAAACAATGGAAAAATTGCTGTTTTCTGTTAATCCTGACTTTAAAAAAATGTGATAAAAAGTGATCAAATAGTCGCATCTACTCCAAAATGGTACCAATAAAAACTGCAAGTCGTCCCGCAAAAAAACAAGACCTTATACAGCTATGCCGACGCAAAAATAAAAAAGTTACAGCTCTTCGAATGTGACAATGGAAAAATGTAAAAAAATGGCTTGGACATTAGGGCCCAGAATGCAAGCAGGGGGAAGGGGTTAAATAGAGCCCAAATCCCTTCAGAAAGTGTATTTTTTCTCTATGAACATGGATAGTTGAAGACGTTATTTCATAAAACCAAAAAGGAACAACTTATTATTTTCCGGTCAATAAAGTCCTCCCCTCCCATCCTGTTATAATAGACTGGGTCCAGAAAGATTGAGACAAGCCGGAGAGACGCATCGATCAAGGGGCAAGGTTTAAACACACCTACAAAACAGATCCCAAGTTCAGTTCTAACTGGGATGTTCCGCCCAAAGTTGATCTCGCTGTCGTCAGATTGTCAAAGAAATCTGTGTTTCCTTCAGAGGAGTCCTCGCTCTTAAAAGATCCAATGGATGGCAGAACTGATTCCTTATTGAAAAAAAAAAAAGCCTACTCATCGTCGGCTGCGGCGTGTAAAGTGGCATCAGCTTCCATCCCGGTTGCCAGAGCACTTTGTACATGGCTTAGTCAGCTCTCTCAAGATCTGGAGGAAGGCATACCGAGAGAGATCTTGCAAAATATCCCTCTCATGAAAGCAGCTGCAGAGTTTTTGTGTGACGAGCCACTGGATGTCTTGAAGTTTTCTTCCAGGTCCCTGGCTCTCTCTAATATGGCGCGTAAAACCCTCTGGATCAAGCAATGGACAGGGGACATGCCATCTAAAAATCATTTCTGTTCCCTACCATTCCATCCCTCCTCTCTCTTCGGCCCTCAGCTGGAAGACATCCTTAAATTAATGATGAAAAAGGGGTTTCCTTCCCACGTCCTCCAATGAGGCCACCATTAAAAACCCTTTCAAAAAAATTCTAACTTATGACGTCAATAGAGAGGAGTGTCCAGTAGGTGGAAGACTGGGAAAGTTTGTTCACCTATGGCTAAAAACATCCACAGACACATGGGTCAGATCCACCATCCAGAATGGCTACTCGCTGGAACTAAATACCGTTCCAAAGAGCAGATTCTGTATAAACAAAAAGGAAGAAATCCTATTCTCAGGCTTATTCAGGACTTCATAAGTAGGGGAGCCTTAGAGGTAGTCCCGTATCTTCAGTGGGGTCGGGGAGTGTACTCCCCAATCTTTGCCGTTCCAAAAAAAAAAAAAAGTCAACGTGGCGGTTATTGATAGATTTAACATAGCTAAACCAGTTCTTTGTAAAAAAAAAAAAAAAAAAAAAAGTTCAAAATGGAATCTATACAATCAGTCATAAATATTATCCAGGAAGATGATTTTCTAGCCACTATCGATCCACAAGATGCATACCTTCATATCCCGGTCCTGAAGAAACACACTAAGTTTCTTCGGGTAGCAGTTCTTGTTCATCCTCAAGTCCTACATCTTCAGTTCACCGGTCTACCCTTTGGGAGAACATTGGCACCCGAGTGTTTATGAAGGTAGCGGTGGTACTATCTGCAGTACTACGCATGAAAAGGATCTTCGTACGTCCGTACCTGGACGATTGGCTGGTGAGAGCCCAGTCAGAAGACATGCTCATAAAACACCTGAAGGTCACTCTAGATATGCTCAGATCGCACGGTTTCATCAACATCAACCTCCAGAAGTCTCATCTAACACCATGCACCAAATTAAAGTACTTAGGCTTCATGATAGACACACACAAAATGTCACTCTGTCCAGCAACCGGATTTGTTCTATCCGCCAGGGTGTTCAGCGACTAACTTCATTGAGTCGCTGCTCCATCAGTCAGGCCATGAGAGTGTTAGGCCTTCTAAAATTGGCTATCGAGGCGGTACCCTGGGCAAGGGCTCACAGCCGAATGTTGCAATCGAACATACTAAAAAACTGGGATAAGAGATTAGTGTCACTCGACACCTTAATATCAGTGCCTCCGGATGTGAAACAGGACCTCCAGGGCTGGCTGGTACCCTACCACCTCGATCGAGGCAGATCTCTCCACAGTCCACATTCAAGGAGTATTGAATCTGAAAGCGGATTAGCTGAGCAGGAAGCGGATTCACCCAGGAGAGTGCAGCTTGAATCCAAAAGACTTCCTCCAAATCACCAGCAAGATGGGCAAACCATCTTTAGACGTCATGGCGACCGCAAAGAATAGCAAATTAAGGAAGTTCTGCTCCCTCAACAGGTCAGATCACCCATATGCCATAGACAGTCTATCATTGAGTTGGGAGAAGACCTTCATATAGGTCTTTCCCCCATCGCTCTAATCCTCGGGTGTTGAGGAAAATAAGGGACGAGAAAGTGAAGGCCATAGCGATCATTCCTCATTGGCCCAGAAGGGCATGGTTTCCACTCGTGTTAAAACTCTTGAACGGCAACTTCTGGAGACTCCCATTACGTCCAGATCTCCTGCTACAGGAGGGCTGCTTTCATCCCATGATTGAATGACAGTCTCTAAAAAAATAAGGGCTTCTCTGATGGAGTAGTTAATACCCTATTAGCCTCCAGGAAACCCAGTACGACAAAAATATTTTCTCGAATATGGCTTCTATTTTCAAAATGGTGTCAGGATAATGACAGGTCACCAGATAGTGTCCACAGTATTGTAGTTTCTGCAAGAGGGATACCAGAAAGGCCTCAAGCCCAATGCATTAAAAGTGCATTTAAGAGCCATTAATACGAATTCAGAGGGGAGGTTCTCCAACCATTAACTGATAACCAAATTCCTGGAAGAACTTAAAAAATTAGGGCCATACTATCACAATCCTCTGCCCTCTTGGGAATTGCCCATTGTTTTGAAGCACGTCAGCCGTGCCCCGTTTAAGCCACTTCATAGTATAAACCTTAAGCTTCCCTAATATAAAACCTTATTCTTGATAGCCATTACCTCCGAAAGGCGGGTTGGCGAGTTGCAAGCTCTGTCCTGTAAAGAGCCTTATCTTAGGAGCTTACCAGAGTGCGTTATCCTTAGAACAATGCCAGGGTTCTTACCAAAAGTGCCGCCTAGCTCCAACTTAGATCGATAGTTTTGCCGGTCCGATCAGTAGACTCAGCCTCTGATACCCCTACTGATTCACAATGCTTAGACGTAAGGAGGTTGCTACTTGCTTATCTAGAAATAACGGCCCCCTTTAGACAATCCGAAGAGCTGTTTCTCCAATTTCAGGGGCCAAATAAGGGTAAAAAAGCCAGCAAAGCCTCACTAGCTAGATGGCTCAAAGAAATCATCAGGGACTGCTACTCCCTGGAAGGCCTAGAGTCCTCTTTAGATATTTGGGCCCACTCAACCAGGTCCACATCCACATCGTGGGCAGAAAGATGCCATGTCCCCTTAGACCAGGGCTGCAAAGCAGCCACTTGGTCCTCCTCCTCGACCTTCATTAAACACTATAGGCTCGACTTGTTTTCTTCTGAAGGTTCTGCCTTTGGCAGGAAAATACTAGTGGGATCATCCAAAGCCTAAACCCCCCCCCCCCATATTGTTATTGCTTGTCAAGTCCCTTAAAGGACCAGTGTCACGGGGAAAAAAAAATGTAAGATCAATTTGACTTTAGTGTGTTATTAAACATTTTTTTATTTATTTGTGTGTTCGTGTTTTACTTTTTTTTTATTTTTTAACTTTTTCTTCCCGATGGGGGCTGGCATTTTTTTTTTCCATTTCTGTATGTGTCGATTAACGACACATACAGACATGGAATACGGCACATACAGTCCCATAGTAAATGCGAACGGGGCCCGTTCCATCCACTATGCTGTACGCCGTCTGTGTGGGAACGGTGCATGCGCCGCTCCCACACAGTCCAAGTTGAACTGTGCGATGTCCGGTGCCATTTTCCTGTGGACCGGAAGTCGCGGCCGGACAGTAAGATTACTACTTCCGGTCGCGGCTTCCGGACTTGTGCACTTGGAGCGGCGGTAGCAGACGGAGCGGACGGACCGGAGGGAGCGGCGGCGGCAGGAGCAGGTAAGTTATTTCTATGTATGTTCGTGTTTTAGTGTGTGTTTACTACTGTATGTTAACCTACTACACTGTGTGTTAGCTCAAAAAATGGCGAGACACAGTGTAGGAGGTTTGACCGTTCAATCCCCTCGTTTCTCCCGGCACTAGCCAGGATAAAGGAGGGGGGATTCTGTGAGCTCACTAGAGCGAGTGAGTTTTCTCAAATTTTGCAGCATAAAGCAATGTGGTTGCTTTACCACATGCAATGCTGCAATTTTGGGAATTGCTCCATCTTGTGACCAGCGCTGGGAAATATTATAAATTAGAATCCAATTTATAATATTTCCTGACTCGTGAAAACAATGTTTAATCACCTATACACTAATTGTTAAACTAAAAAAAAAAAATGCATTTTTTTCTAGCGACACTTTCCCTTTAAGTGTGCTGCCTTAGGACGATCAGGAAGTGGAAAATGTACCTGAAATTTTAATTTCCTGGATTCCATAGGCAGCACAAGTGTATGTATATATATATATATATATATATATATATATATATATATATATATATATAAAAGGTTACCTGGGACCTCCTAATTGTTTAATTGATTACTGCTGAGTAATAGGTCTTCTATCCGGTCAGATAAACTTAACCCTTAAAGAGGCTCTGTCACCACATTATAAGTGGCCTATATTGTACATAATGTGACCGGCGCTGTAATGTAGATTACAGCAGTGTTTTTTATTTTGAAAAACTATCATTTTTGACTGAGTTATGACCTATATTAGCTTTATGCTAATGACTTTAATGGACAACTGGGCGTGTTTTACTATATGACCAAGTGGGCATTGTGGAGAGAAGTGTATGACGCTGACCAATCAGTGACCAATCAGCGTCATACACTTCTCTCCATTTATTTACTCTGCAGATAGCGATATAGCTATATCGCTATGTGCAGCTACATACACACACTAACATTACTGCAGTGTCCTGATAATGAATATACATTACCTCAAGCCAGGACGTGATGTGTATTCAGAAACCGGACCACTTCTGTAGCGTCTCTGTGATTTACAGCACAGAACAGCGAGAGCTCGCTGTGAATGACAGCTTACAGCGTAATCTCGAGACTACGCCTGCTATGCTGTAAATCACAGAGACGCTACAGAAGTGGTCAGGAGAATGAATACACATCACGTCCTGACTGGAGGTATTGAGGTAAATAAAAAACACTACTGTAATCTACATTACAGCGCCAATCATATCATGTACAATATAGGCCACTTGTGCTGCTTACGGACTCCAGGAAATGAAAATTTCAGGTAAATTTTCCACTTTTCATTGCACTGTAAAAATTTGGACTATTTAGTCAGGTCCATTACATAAAATCACGTTTTAATTTCATGTTGTAATGCAACAAAACAGGAAAACCACAAAGGGAGTGAATATTTTTGCAAGGCACTGTACATTTTTAACAGATAAGGCTCTGTCGATGCTTTCCATTCTGAACGGGACCCTGAACAGACACTGACTGAAACCAGAGGTTTCCGTTTCCATCACCATTGATTGCCGGAAGCAATAGCGTAGTCGACTTTCAGTTTCAGTCGGTGTCAATTTGTGTCTGTTCAGGGTCCCGTTCTGATGGAAAGCTCTGATGGAACGTCAGAACGGGACCCCAACGCAGATGTTAACAGAGCCTAACATGGATTTTACTTCCACTTTGAAAAAGGTATTTTCTCCTCTGCTGTGACCAATCCCATGTTTGGCAAAAATTATATTGACCAAATGCTATTCATACATGTAAACAAGTCCTGCATGTGTGTTTATGTCCACCACTTATCCTAACCCTGGCTGCACAGAGACCTCCATAATAAAGCAGGTTAACTTAGGCCCCATGCACATGAACGTGCTTTTGCGGCCGCTATTCCCCCAAAAATCCACGGTAGAATTGCAGCCCCATTCATTCCTATGGGGCCATGCACACAACCGTGGTTATCACGGTCCGTGCATGGCCCAGGAGCCCGGACCAGCTCTGCGGTCCAGGCTCATTGAAAAAAATGGCCGCGACCATGTGCATGGCCCGCGATTTGCGGGGGGCTCGCGGATGACAGCCCGCTGCCGGCCGACCGTAAAATCAGGGCCGTGCACATGGCTACGGTCGTGTGCATGAGGCCAAACATTGCTCTACAGAGCTATACCTGTAAACAACCTTGCTTTCCTGATGTAAAGGTGCAGTAGTACCACGTAGTAGTGGCTTACAAAGGATACTCTTCATTTATCATGGGTATTGATCACCGGCAACATGCAAGTTTGCTTTCTAGTGCCATCTATGATATCCTCTACGACATACTATTGTAAGTCACTCATTAACATGCTGCAGGTATTTTTTTTTAACCACATGACTGATCACTTGACAAACAAACCACTAAAAGTGCACGAGGAAGTGATATGAGCAATGTACAGCTATTACAACCCCACACTATTCCATTTATATTGAGGCTGGTAGCATTACCCAATCTGGTCTAGTATATAATACATTGTGGAAGAAGCATGCTGATGTGCAGGGGAGTGGTGCCAATAAAGCTCCTCCACATAATACCAGATGGATGAGGTTCACGATGAGGTGTTGATACAAGAATCACTGCAAAAGTTTATTTATAAATGTTTCTTCGAAAGACACACAAAAAAAATGTTCTAATATGTTAGGGCCTGTTCACACTGAGTTTTTTTGCAGGCAGAAAATTGTGCCTGGAAAAAATCAGCTCCGTTTTTTTTTTTAAGTCGTTTTGCACCACACGCGTTTTTTGAGACAGTGAGATTCCGCCGAAAAAACTTGTCAAAAATCGTGGCAAAAACTAGCTTATTTCCGTCTCCCATTGATTTCAATGGGGTTTTTGAGACGGAAAACGCCTCAAGATTGGGCATGTCGCTTCTTTTTCCCAGCAGAAGACCGTGGAATGACGGTCAGAAGCTTTTACACTAGACCGTGTAGTAATCGGCATCAGCGTTTACACTAGACAGTGGAGTGACTTCACAACCACAGCGTTTACAGCAAAGGATGGGCTCTATACTACTGCGCTACAGGCACAGTCTGGATACAAACATATAGTATAAATTAAAGATATAGAAGATCCAAACATAGGAGCAGCACTGTGTCAATAGCCAGAAACGGTTGGTGCTAGCTTCAAAATATCAAGGAGTGACGGGCTCCTCATGCATATATCCAAGAAAAAGAGACTGGAAGCAGCACTCAGCAAAAAATGTGAATTCAAATTTTTTGCTGAGTGCTGCTTCCAGTCTCTTTTTCTTGGGTATAAATTAAAGAGGTACTCCCATCTCACACATTTATGGCACATACAAAGCTCTGGGACCAGCCCATATCTAGAGAGCAGCGGTCTTCGACACCCGCCTGGTGAGGTGCTGGGAGTGGTAGTTGTGCACTTTCTGGTTAGGCTCAGCCAGAACTTAGAGCAGGACTTCTGACCTCTGGAGCTCGTACTGACCCTAGGCCTCAAGCACCACTCCTACGTTAGCAGCAGAATGGCGCCAAAACACTAATCTACAAATCAGAGAAGACTACATGATCGCACAGCGCCATCCTCAACCAACGCGGACTAATGAGTAGAAACGACAAAACATTGAGCAGCAAGCTCATCCACTTGCCTGTAACAGTCTTCCGCCCCCTTATCCAGATAGAAAATCTGCAACAAGACAGCAGGGGGCTTCAGGATGGGTTCACATATATCAGTTTTATCCCGAGGCAGACACAACTGATGACATTTCTGTGCACTTTGTTCATTGGTCCTGCATCCATAGCGGGACAGAAAAACGCAGCATGGAATGTTTTTCTGTTCGCCGAAGGAAAACATTTGGTATTAAAACAAAATCTGATGTCAGAACCGCTCTCAAAGCAAAGCATGGGATCAGCTCTGGCACCAGTTACCGTCCAGCAGCCAAATCACAGGAGAAAATATGAACCGGCCTTGCACTTTATTCTACAAGTACAGCCCTTATCCCTTTCCTGCCACTGAACTTCTTCCTGGACAGGATTCCAGCTCTGGCCGTTTACAGAAAGACATTCAGAGCACATATTCTTAAAGCCACGATCACCTTCTGACACTTCTTCCTAGTTTTCTTTACCAACAAGGAACAATCACAAGTACTGCCAACTAATTGCAAGGCACACTGCAGGGCATTTTACTTGGAACCAAATTATCCTAAACAGTTGATAATTGCTGAAAAAAAGCTGTAACAATCACGATAGATGTATTAACCACGTGTCATACTTGTGTGCTTTTGCCATTCACAGACAGTTTGACAAGTAGTTGATATAAATATTCTTCTTTGCAAGCAGTATTGATCTATTTTCTCACAATCAAAACTTGTCAAGATCACGCATGCTGGCTGAAATAATCTTCGCTGCGGTTAGTTGTAACTAGGTCTCATCTATTCTAAATCTGCAGCTAGACCTGGATAGGATGGTATCTTCAATATTCCTGCGTGGTGTATCCGAGCCACGAAATACCTCTGACACGCAAGTAGCAGCGGTTGTATGCGTTCTAACACCATCGGTGAGACAACTAGGTGGTCTTTTGGAATGTTTGTTGCGACGCATAGATTACATCATTTGTGAAATATAATTTTGACTTGCAAAATATGTAACAGATTTTCTATTTGTGAAATATTACTGGTGCAGTTTCTTGGTCTTTTCAATTGTCCTCATATAGATAGGGACCTTGCAGGGTCTATTTAAAAGGTTTGTGAGTGGGATTGACAATTATCAGGGTGGCAGTTCCGCTGCCGACAAGGTATATACAGATTAGCGTGAGCGAAGGGGAAGACTTTGGAACAATCGAGTCTCTACTCACCACCTAACCCGGATTAATGATACTATACTAGTCCTTCTCAATGAATTAGAAAATCATCAAAGTGTTAATTTATTTCAGTAATTCCACAGGATATGTCATAAATGTCAGATAGATGAAGGTCCCACCTAAACTCCGTTCAGCCGCTCTGTTGCTCGCTGAATGGGGTGAACTACGACCATGAAAAAGGTTATTTGGTCGTGAGTTATGTAAACAGCCTAGCTTGCGGAGTTACGCGGTTTCTGTAAGTCCCATAGAACTGAATGGCAGTTAGGGAAACTAGCTCGCATGCTACGCTGCTTCCATAACTGCCATTTCAATACTATGGGAGTTACGGAAACGGTGTAGCTCAGCGAGTTACACTGTTTACGTAACTCACGACCATATAACCTGGAAGTAGCCGGAGAGGCAGCGAGAGCAGACAAAGCTACAACAGGATTTAGGGGGCCCCGTTCTAGAGATAGGTGCAGGTATGTGGATGTGTCATAAATGTCTCTCATGGGAAAACCCCTTCAAGTTTTATATTGATGGTTCATCTGTGACTACTTGTTCAAATTGACCTCATCCTCTGACAACTTAGAAGTCCGCTCTAAGAAAATACTGTTAGTTGTAACTATCATTACAGCTATAGGTGGCTCAGTTTATGCACAGCCTACACATATACCCCATGTGGGGAAGCGGAAGGTTACAATCTGTAAGTACACTGGCAGGGAACAGCTGCTTGTAAAGAATTACAATGTCAGGCTGATTTCAACTATTGAGTGCTTGGAATGTTATGAAAAGTGAAGCTCCAACTGGTTGCTTCAAAAGGACATTGATGGTGCGCACATCACTAGGATATGCCAGCACAGCTTAATATGTGAGCTTCAGACACGGTAACCACTAGAATAAAGTGGCAGTGCTGTGCCCATTAATGCCTGTTGGCTCCATCCACTTTTAGAGGCCACAAGGCGGGCCCATTATAGACAATGGCAACCATGTGGCCTCGGAAAAAAAACTGAGCAGAGCCAAAGTGGAATGGTGCATCAGCGAGAGTTAGAGCAGATAAATTCCCATCTATTGGATATTGATTAAATATCCTAGGGTAAAACCCCTTTAACCTCTTCCCGACCTATGACATACAGTTACGTCATAGCCGGGTAGGAGGAAGTATGGAGCGGGCTCACGGAGTGAACCCGCGCCATACGATGCGGGTGTCGGCTGTATGTTACAGCCGACAATTCAGAGTAACGAGTGGCATTGCACTCGAGCGCGATCCCGCTCATTTAACTTGTTAAATACTGCGGTCAATAGCGACCGCAGCATTTAAATCGTTAGAAAGGGTGGGGAGGCCCCCTCTAACAGCTCATCGCGCCCCCCGCAATGCAAATCGTGGGGGGGCGATGGTTGCTAAGGCTGCCTGGGGGTCTAATGAAGGCCCCCAGGTCCGCCATCTTTGTACACCTATTAAGCTTTGCCTGCGGCAGGGCTTAATTTATGCCTGGCAGAATCACGATATACTGCAAGCGATCGAACGATCGCTGGTTGAAGTCCCCCCTAGGGGGACTAATAAAAAAAGTAAAAATGAGTTAAATAAAGTGGGTTTTTTTGTGCAAAAAAAATATATATTATATCAAAAGTTTTTTAAAAAAAAAAACCTTTTCCCATTTTCCCCCTAGGGCATATTATTTTTTTTTATAAATAAACATAACTGGTATCGCCGCGTCTGTAAAAGTCTGAACTATTACAATATATCATTATTTAACCCGCACGGTGAACGCCGTAAAAAAATAATTTGTAGACGTCAGAATCTCTATTTTTTGTTCACCTAATCTCCCACAAAAAATGAAATAAAAAGTGATCAAACCGTTGCATGTACCCCAAAATGGTGGTATTAATAAAATGACAGCTTATCCCGCAAAAGATAAGCCCTCATACCACTTAATCTACGGAAAAATAAAAAAGTTATGGCTCGGAAACACTGCTGCGGAAAAAAATTAATAAAAATACTTATCCCCCAGGCATGGCACCTCTATTCTCTGTGCAGCCTGGCCTCCTGGGATGACGCTGCAGTCCATGTGACCGCTGTAGCCTGTGATTTGGACGAAACGTCATCCCGGAGGCAATCCTGGACAGAGAATAGAGGAATGCAACGCTATGACAACACCCGGGTGGTAGGTTTTAACTTTTTTATTACTTTTATACAAAAAAAAAAAGTAGTTTTTTTTGTCCGATTAGCGATTTTTTCAGCGAAGTCACACCTGCAACATTTGTGATTTGTTGTGGGTTTTATCTCCCTAATAAATTAATTGGGAAATACACGCAACAAAAAAGCAGCGATCCCACAGCAAAAATGAATATGCTGTGGATTAAAAAAACGCATCACAGGTGAATTTATTAATAGTTTATTGGCTGTTTTTTTTTCTGCAGCGTGTGGATGAGATTTGTTCAAATAAAATCAGTTGCAGAGAATCCGCAGCTAAACCACCCTGTGTGAACATACCTGTAAGGACCTTTGAGTTTTAGATGCAAAGGAGGGTAGGATCACAGCACAAGAGAGTGGAAAACATTCCGTAAGAAAATAATAGCGAATGTTTCCCTTCTTTCTTGTGCCACGATTTGATATTTCTTTTCATTTAAAAAGGCGTATGGAAGACCAACATCACGAAGGTGATTTGCGAGGGGACTAAACGTTCTCTGACAAAAAATTATTGTGACGCACAAGATAAGCTAATCAGAAGATATTCTAAAATTCCACAACCTGTGGCTTGTGTGTTTTCAGGTCAAGTTCACATGAATGCTAAGGCCACACAGACAGACAGACACACACACACACACACACACCGTTTTGACGCTTTTTCTGTGTCATTTTTTGTTTATGTTCACCATGTTTAAAGTCTTAAACTCATTCCCGACCGCCCCTCGTCTTGACAGCGGGCGGTGCAGGTCTGAAGTCTACAGCGCTCGTTCTTTAAGCAGGTGCTGTTAATAACTTCTTAGAGAAGTCTGCTGAATACACCTGGGACTGGAGGAAACTCTGACCTCAGCTGTTTAACCCTTTGATCAGCGCGGTCTGTGACCGCAGCATGATCAGAGGGGACTCTCTTTTTCAATCATGTCACCAGAAACTCGGTGATGCAATCAGAGATTAAGTGAACCCTCTGCAGTCAACCCTGGAGACCTAGTAAGGACCCCAGGGCTGCCCGTTTTATAAACCTGCGGTTATGGCACACTGTTTTGCCCTAACAGCAGCCTGTGTCATAGTGACACAGTATAAGGTATTAGCATACAGGAATATGCCAATACATTATAAATATAAAATAAAGTTGTTAAAAAGTTATTTTCATGGGATTTAAAAAATGTAACAAAAAAATAAAAATAATAAATTACATAAAAACAGAAAAAAAATCTACACATTAGGTACCTAATAATAACCTAAAGAATTAACTTAGGTTATTTAGAATGAAACGTGAATTGGATAAAAAATAACAATGCGAAAAATCGCTTTTTTTTCTATATTCACGCTGCAAATTCTATAACTTACACAGTAAATTCTTTGTACCCCCAACCTGCGCAGTAAAAAAAAACACAACTTCTCCCACATAAAACAAGGCCTCATATAGCCATGTCAAAGAAGAAATAAAAATAAAAAAAAGTTATGACTCCTGAAAGAGAGAGGCAAAAATTTAAAAAAATGTGCTAGTCATTAAAGGGGTTTTCCATCTAGTAAAAATGAATGGCCTATCCTGCCGGGACCTCCGCCGATCAGCTGTTTTGAAGGGGATGCACCGCCCGTACCCCTTCAATCCTGTCACTGCTATTATTGTGAATTGCCAACAAAGCAGTAGCGGCGATTCACAGCATTACAACCTTCTCCCGTTGAAGTGAATGGGAGAAGGTTGTAATACTGTGAACCTCCGCTACTGCTGTGTCGGTGATTTACAGTACGAGCAGTGACCGGAATGAAGGGAAAGCAGCGCTCGTACAAGCGCTGCAGACCCTCCAACAGCCGATTAGCAGGGGTCTCGGGAGTCGGACCCCAGGCGATTATCCTTACGATAGGCCATCAAGTTTATTAACCCCTTTAAGGGGTTAATAAAAAAAAATAATGGTTTACATCCAGATACTGAAAACTGGTGCTGATGGCTCATTAAGTGTGGCTCTCTCTTCTTACAAATTTAGGACGGGTTTTCAGTCTCTGTAAATACGAATGCTCCCATTCACTGCCCATAAACCAGAGATCTGGAAAATGGCAAGGAATAAAAAAAAAAACAACTACAAAGTATACTAGAAAACTTTTCAATATAAATGATCATGCTTTATTTACATTAGACTCGACAAGGCAACTTTGTTGTAGATTTCCGATTTCCATTGCAATCTAATGGAGCCAAGGCGATTCAATAATGTACATGCTGTGGATATAAAGTCTGCAGCACGTTCGTTTTTTCACATGGATATTTTTCGGAGCATGTATAAGGTGTAACATACCATATTGATATACATCGCCGGCAGAATGTTAGCGTATTTCACCAGGATTAGAGTGCAGAGTCTACGCCTTTATCCTGACAGAATCCTGAACATGTGAACATAACCTAATAAGCACCTATCTAAATTTCTGGAGCGTGCAGGCATTGCCTTACAAAACCTGAGTTGTGTCTGGACCCCGAGTTTTGATCCTCTCTCCCCCTCTGTAATGCCCATTTGGGCTACATACACCACAATTACATTAATCTGTGCAAAAGTTTGTGGTGACTTTTGCTCCATTTTTAAATGACATAAAACGGTTGTCCCGCAAACACTTTTATATACACGTGCCCCTAACGTGTCTACGGAAGGGCTCCCGGGAATCCGTTTTCCTGCTTTATCAGATGATACCCAAAGAGCTTCTGATAAGAACATTCTAGTGTGAACGCTACATACACAACCCCTAATGTATTCGTGTTAACACGAAGATAACAAATGCTCTATCATGAAAGTACAACCTTGTCAAGGCGCTGCACAGCTAAGTTATTCTTTGCAGCTACAACAACCTCAGCCTTGTATTATTTGTGACAATCCGTTTGCCCCACGCTGCCAGGACATCAAGGACACAGGTCACTGATACGTCTCATACATCATAGCAAATCACTGGAAAACAACTTCTAGAACAGAATGACTGATACTAAATTACAAACAAATAGGTTTTCTTCTCTGCTGAGGAAAACAGATTCACGTAATTCTTTCCCACAAAACAGGAAAGCCTGATCTATTACACCCAACAGGAAGCACGTGGTATATCCTCTAATGCTGCAGCCTCAATGCTTCATCCACACACAAGAAAGAACGAGCCACGAGGATGGGTTATTTGGCGATTTTACCACCTCTGTAGAACAGCAGCACAAGATGGGTTTATAAGGTCTGTCCGTCTCCCAACATCATGGCCTCTTCATGACTAGAACGCACTGTATAAGGCGCAGTGCACACAACCGTGGTTTATTGTCGGTGTGCTATGCACAATATTGTGGATAACACACGGACCAATTCATTTAAGTGGCCCCATGACCGTGACGTTCACTAGTCCGTGTAAGAGCTGCAGAAACTCAGGACACGTCATTCTACTGTCCGTATTTATGGATCATGTCACCTACACAGGGGGTTGGGACAAACTGGTGACATCAATTCCAGCCTTCCTTTTTTTTTTTGCGAATCCGTGAATGACACACTGATGCACTACATACGTTTTTTTTGCAGACAAATAGACCGAAAATACAGACAACGGATCTGTGGTTTTGTGGACCGCATAATTACCACGGTCGTGTGCATTAGGCCTAACAGGCTTTTCCATTTACAATAAACCAACATGCATTATTTTATAGATACCATGCACCCACTGTGGCACCCGCCAAAACCGCAGGAAAACAGGTACATCAATTATACCAACCAATCCAGCGGTCACTGTCCTCTCTATGGCGTGGTGGGTCAGATGGCTCATATCAATACGTTCCACCGGCCCATCTACTAAATGTCTGGTCACACCGCTATATCCCCCACTAAAGTATGGGCAAGATCTGAAAGACTACACACAAATAATTCATGTGTGAACCCCTAATCTGCGGATCACCTAAATGTATGATCTGCAAAGAGTCGGCAGTCTTTCAAAGCAAGTCAGAAATTTCCCTCTATAGCAGTCAAAGGGTATACCAGACAGACATTCATACTGGATAGATGATAAATGTGTTATCAATGGGTGTCTGACAGCTAGGACCTCCAACGATTGCTAGAACGGAGGACCATGCTAAGCGGTCCCCATAACTCGCCAGAGCGCGGCAGCCCTTCATTCAGCTAAGACTGTCAGAGGCAGATCTGGTCAAAAATGATGGAAGAAATAGCGCACCAAGATGTGCTATTTCATCCAGCAAAACCGTGAGGGAAAAGCGACGGAACCCATTAAAAATTCAATTAGCGCCTTTAGTGTCTGTCATGCAATGGGGCCCGCACTTCCGTTATTTTTTCATTCTTCAGTTCCTATGTCGGAGCAGAACAACGGAAAAAAGGAAACACGGATGTGAACACAGGCTAATTAGCGGGGTGCCGGACACCCACCAATCAAATATTGATGGTCCAGCCTAAGGCAAGCAATATTAAAAGTCCAGGAATAGCCCTTGAAAGGGGTTATCCCATCAAGAAAACCACTGTCCATATACTCTATTAGGACATCCTAGGGAGGGTCCCCGGTTGGGACCCCCTCTGTGAGCCAGAGGGGGAAGTCACTGACATGCAGTGGCCGTTTTAAGGGAAGGAATACTACATTTCCTCTGCAGGGGAAATGAACATCTGAACACACTTTCCCAGTAGCTGCTTGCAGGGGGTCTCAGGAGCCAGGGGCAGTCCGCTGATCGCGGTGGCAGCTCTCACATTAAACGGGTCATCTGTGATGGGACAATTCCTTTTCTGACATGTCAAAAGTTATCTTTAGTGGTCCGTGCCCTGTGACCCCCACCAATGCACATTACAGTTTGGGACAACAGACTTGAAGATCCGAAAAACTCTGAGTCACAGGAAGACGATGCACTAGAAGTGCTGCAGCCCCTTCATTTTAGAAATTTGTGGGGGATACAGGGCATGGTGCTCCAGGACAACATATTCTGAAAGGGACTCCCTGGTATGTTAGAAAATGTTTCAAAGTGGAACTAAGACATCCAAATGGATAGCGTATGCCATAAATGTCTGATCGCAAAGGGTCCAAGTACCAAGACTCCCACCAATGGGAGGTCAGATCGCCCTCTGGTGGCGGTGCATGAACTCTCCAATCAAACCCTGCCGGATACAGAAATGGCTGAGGGAGCAGTCTCCATCCTATATATTCACAGTCATAAGTCAGAACCAGGGGTGGATTCAATGAGAGAGAAGTAGAATCTTTCCTATATACTTCCCCTGCCTTTACCACCCACCCCTGGTTGTGGGTTCAAAAAACAAAATAAAATAACCGGCACTGTGTGAATAAGGCCTTCTCTAGTGGGAGACATATCAACTCCAGGGCTGCTGTAATCGCCCCGGCTGTCCACATACACGTGAGATGTCGGCAGTAACGTCTATGAAACCTGTACAGCAGCCTTCAGATATATATGACACACATATAACATGCCAAATATGATATCATAGCATTGCACTAGTAAGATACAGGCACAACAGCTGCATGAAGCGCTGCCTGCTGCAGACAGATGGCTGCTTACACTGCGGTGACAGGCGACGTCTCCATGCTGCTGGCTGAGGTAGCGCTGCGGGCAGATGTCAGCACCATTCCACGGGCTGGCAGAGCGGAGTCCCCGCAGCAGAAGTGTACAGCTCTCCCGGCTCATTCCATGCCCAGACAGCTCTGGGTCACTCTCTTGCACGTAATCCCCGCACGCCAGGCACTCCCGGATAATAGTTCCTGTCCGCCCTCAGGTCAGCCGGCTGGAAGCATGCGAAAGCCTGCGATCCTGTCTCTAAGTGAGCGGGTTACTACGAGGTAGTGTACTCTGTATCAACATCCTGATCTCGCATCTCGTGAGCCAATTAGGACAGTGTTATCAAAAAGTAGTGGCGCCCTCTGCCTGTGGAAGACCTAAACAACGCCGTACAGTCACAGTTACTGCAGGTCCATACAGAGCACCGGATACAGTCGTAGACCATGTATGTGCAGACACTGCAGTGTAGAATAGTACGCCGCTGTATCGCCCTGTAAATTCTATCCTTGTGTTATCAGGTCACTCTGTAAACCATGAAACGGTCGTCAAATATGACAGTCATTTCAATAACTTGCACATAAAAGGTTTCACCGGCATATGGAACAGAAATTCGTTTTTAACCCTTATGTTCACATGTGGCGGATACACTGCAGATTATCCAATCTGCAGTGTTTACAGTAGAAACAAAGTGAATAAAATGTGAAAAAATGTGTCCACACGCTGCAAAAATATACGGAATAAGTGCGTAAATTGAGCTGCGGTGTATATTTTAAATCCGCAGCATGTTGTGGAATCGCCGCTGATTTCTTACAGATTTTCCCCACGAAGTTCAATAGGGAAGTCAAATATGCAACAAATGCCCATTGATTTAAAAAATCTGCTTGTAAAAATAAAAAAAGTTGATATTAAAAAAAAGGACTATACTCCCCTCTCCTCACCCATGCTTCATCACAAGACCGCAGCAGACAAGTCGGGCAAAACGTCATCACAGGAGGCCTTCTGTTCAGAGACCAGCAGGGGGAGCAGGACGCGTTGCAACAAAAGCACCAGGAGAGGTGAGTACAGCGGATTTCTGCAGCAGAAAATTCATACTAAAATAAGCTGGTGCAGATATTTCCTTGCTGTTTCTGAGTCAGATACCCTGCAGCGTATCCCACCTGTGTAAACATACCCTTAACGACATACCCCGTGCATGAACGTGACAGCCGTTGAGGGGGAAGTATGGAGCGGGCTCAAAGGCTGAGTGTGCTCTACTCAGCGGGTGTCGGTTGTGTAGTACAGCTGACACCTCACTACAATGGGCGGAATTAAAAATCACTTTGATTCCATCAGTTTAACACTTTAAATGCCACGGTCAATCGCAACATTTACATTTTTTTAATTTGGGGTGGCCCACTCCAATGTGCCATTGGCCCCACACACAACGTGATCGGGGGTGCCGATGGTCATCATGGTCAGCCATCTTTGTATTCCTTTGAAGCCCTGCTTCTGGCAGGGCTTCAAAAGGTGTACACGGTCAGTGTAGCGGAATACTGCAATACATTAGTATTGAAGTAATTCATGTAAGTGATCCAACGATCTAGGGGGACTTAAAAAACAAACTTAAAACAAAGGGTTTTTTGTTAACCCCTTCCCGCAACTTACCGTTAATGCACGTCGAGGTGTTCAGTAACTTCGCGCACCTCGACGTGCAGTTATGTCAGTGATTTGACAGTTAACCGCCGTGCGGCGCTACACCGCAGCGGCGGTTAACTGTGCAGGGTGTCTGCTCTGCATTCCCTGTTGCTGATCAGCGGGTCCATAGACGCCGATTTTGGCAGTTAACCCTTAAATGCGGTGTACACATTTAAGGTGTTTAGCGCCGATCGGCAGCCCCCATGTGAAATCACGGGGGCTGGCGAATGTACCCATGGCAACCAGACGCCAGACAATGGCTTCCGGGCTGCCATGTACAGAAGCCTATGAGGACGATCCAGAGGCTGGTCGTCGTAGGCTTCCTGTCAGTGTGACTGTCACGGCACAATGTCAGTTGGAATGCATTACACTACGTGTGTAGTGTAATGTATTCCAGCAGCGATCAGAGCTGCAAGTCTAAGTGTCCCCTAGTGGGACAAGTGAAAAAAGTTAAAAAAACAATGAAAATGTTAAAAAAAAATAAAAAAAAATGGTCAAAATAAAAGTTATAAGTGACATAAACAAGAACTGCTTTTTTTTTCCTATAAAAAGTCTTTTTTTATAGGAAAAAAATGAACACTTAAAAAAAAAGTACACATATTTGGTATCACCGCGTTCGTAATGACCCCAACTATAAAACTATATTATTTTTCCCGCACGGTGAACACCGAAAATAAAATAAACTAAAAACAATGCCAGAATCACTATTTTTTGGTCACCACCCCTCCCAAAATAAACAAAAAGTGATCAAAAAGTCGCATGTACGCCAAAATGGTACCGATACAAATTACAAGCCCTTACACAGCTTTGACTGGAAAAAAAAAAAAAGTTATGGCTCTCAGAATACAATGACACAAAAAATAGTTTATTTTATAAATAAGTTATTTTATTGCGCAAACGCTGCAAAATGCAAAAAAACCTATATACATATGGTATCGCCGTAATCGTACCGACCCGCAGAATAACGTATAATGGTCATTTATAGCCCAGGGTGAACATCGTAAAAAATATTGTCAGAATTTATGGTTTTTGGTCACCTTGTTTGCCAAATAATGGAATAAAAAGTGATTAAAAAAAATAAATTAAAAAAAATCACATGTACCCCAAAATGGTACCAATGAAAACTACAGATTGTCCCACAACAAATAAAACCCTCAAACGGCTCCGGTGGTGAAAATAATAAAAAAGTTCTTGCTCCCAGATTATAGCGATGCAAAATGTGCAGTGTTCCAAAAGCGGATAAGATCAGGCGCCATTTATAAGTGCGACAACGGCCACATATCTGCGATTATTTATTTACCCGATTATTATACCCTCTTATTATGCCCTGATGTACTCTGCCCAGCCTACATATGCCCCCCCCCCACATTATAAACTGAAATACCAGCAAAACGGCAGAGCTTCTACCAAGCAAAATCTGCGCGCCCTAAAGCCAAATGCCACTCCCTCCCTTCTGAGCCCTACAGCGTGCCCAAACAGCAGTTTATGTCCACCGATATGGCATCGCCATACCCGGGAGAACCTGGTTAATATTTTATGAGGTATTTGGGACACAAACTGGGCACAACATATAGTGCACTAAAATGGCACATCAGTGGAAAATTTAAATTTTCACTCTGCACCATCCACGGTGCATTAAACCTTTTGCGCACCATGACTTAATAGCATGTCGTGGTGTGGGGGGTGATGTATGGAGCGTCTCACGCACTGAGCCAGCGCCATACGCTGCGGTTGTCAGCTGTATATTATAGCTGACACCCGGGACTAACTGACAGAAACAGCGATCGCGTTGTTACAGGAGCCTGTAAAAATGACAATATACTGAAATACATTAGTATTACAGTGTATTCTACCAGTGATCTAATGCTTGCTGGTTCAAGTCTCCTATGGGGACTAATAAAATGTGTAAAAACAAAAGTAAATAGTTATTATTAGTGGAAAAAAAGTCCACAAAAAAAACCTTTTCACATTTTTTCTCTAAAGTAATGTAAAAAAATACACAAAATTGGTATCACTGCGTCCGTAAAAGTCCAAACTATTACAATATACCATTATTTAACTTGCACGGTGAACGCTGTGAAAAATAAAAAATTGAAAACGGCAAAATCGCTGTTTTTTGGTCACCTTGGCTCTACCAAAAAAATGTAATAAAAAGTGCTCAAAAAGTTGTATGTACCAAAAAATGGTACCAATAAAAACTACAGCTCGTCCCGAAAAAAAATAAGCCCTCACATCGCTCAATCCACGGAAAAATAAAAAAAAAGTTATGGCTCTCAGAAAGCGGGGAGAAAAAAATTTAAAAATAAAAAGCAAAACATGGATCAGTCCGGAAAGGGTTAATTACTTTCTAATGAAAAAACATTTATGACCACATTTGGGGTATAGCTGTACTCGGGAGAAATTGCTTTACAAATGTTGGGGTGCTTTTTCTCCTTTATCCTTTGTGAAATTGAAAAAATTCAACATCTTAGTGGAAATAATGTTGATATTAATTTTCACGGCCAAATTCGAATAAATTCTACATAGATTCCTTAAGTGGTGTCGTTTCCCAAATGGGGTCACTTTTGGGGGGCTACCACTGTTTTGGTCCCTCGGGGGCTCTGCAAATGCGACAACACCCAAAAACCATTTCAGCTAAATTTGAGCTTCAAAAGCAAAATAGCGCTCCTTCCCTTCTAAGCCCACTGTGGGTCCAAACAGCAGTTTATTACCACATATGGCGTATTTACGTAATATCAGTAGAAATTGTTTTACAAATGTTGGGGTGCTTTTTCTCCTTTTTTCCTTGTAAATATTAAAAAAGGTCTACGTTTTTTCAGCAAAAAAGTAGATTTTTACCTTTTACAGGCTAATTCCAATGAATTCAGCAAAACAACTGTGGGGTCAAAATGCTAACTTTACCCCCTAGAAAAATTCCTTGAGGGGTGTAGTTTCCAAAATGGGGTCACTTTTGGGGGGTTTCCACGGTTTTCATCCCTCCAGTGCATTGCAAACGCGACACTGCACTGAAAACTATTCCAGCAAAATCAGAAATCCAAATAGCGCTCCTTCCCTTCTGAGCCCTGCTGTGGGTCCAAACAGCAGTTTATTACCACATATGGGGTATTGCTATAATCGGAAGAAATTGCTTTACATATGTTGGGGTGTTTTTTCTACTTTATTCCTTGTAAAAATTTAAAATTTCTATGTTTTTTCAGAAAAAAAGTAGATTTTCATCACATACTAATTAAAATAAATTTAGCAAAAAAACGGTTCAAAATGCTAACTATACCCCTAGATAAATTCCTTGAGGGGTGTAGTTTCCAAAATGGGGTCACTTTTGGGGGTCTTTACTGTTTCGGCACCACAAGACCTATTCAAACCTGACATGGTGCCTAAAATATATTCTAAAAAAAGGAGGCCTCAAAATCCTCTAGCTGCTCCTTTGCTTCTGAGGCCTGTGTTTCAGTCCATTAGCGCACTAGGGCCACATGTGGGATTTTTCTAAAAACTGCAGAATCTGGGCAATAAGTATTGAGTTGCGTTTCTCAGGTAAAACCTTCTGTGGTACAGAATTTTTTTTTAATTACAAATGAATTTTTGACAAAAAAAATGAAATTTGTAGATTTCACCTCTACTTTGCTTTAATTCCTGTGAAACACCTAAAGGGTTAAAACACTTTCTGAATGCTGTTTTGAATACTTTGAGGGGTGCAGTTTTCAAAATGGGGTGACTTCTGGGGATTTTCTAATATATAAGGCCCTCAAAGCCACTTCAGAACTGAACTGATCCCTGAAAAAATAGGCTTTTGAAATTTTCTTGAAAATATGAGAAATTGCTGCTAAAGTTCTAAGCATTGTAATGTCCTAGAAAAATAAAAGAATGTTCAAAAAACTATCCAAACAAAGTAGACATATGGGAAATATAAACTAGTAAATATTTTGTGTGGTATTACTATCTGTTTTACAAGTAGATACATTTAAATTTAGAAAAATGCTAATTTTTGCAAATTTTCTCTAAATCTTGGTGTTTTTTACAAATAAATATTTAATTTATCGACCACATTTTTTCACTAACATAAAGTACAATATGTCACGAGAAAACAATCTCAGAATCACTTGGATAGGTAAAAGAATTCCAGAGTTATTACCACATAAAGGGACACGTCAGATTTGAAAACTCAGCTTCGTCCTGAAGGCCAAAACAGGCTCAGTCTCAGGGTATGTTCACACGGCTTATTTACGGACGTAATTCGGCCGTTTTACGCCTCGAATTACGTCCGAAAATGCGCCTCGATAGCGTTGACAAACATCTGCCCATTGAAAGCAATGGGCTGACGTTTGTCTGTTCACACGATGCGTAAATAGACGCCCGCGCCAAAGAAGTGTCATGTCACTTCTTCAGACGTAAATGGAGCAGTTTTCCATGGACTCCATGGAAAACCAGATCCAGTTACGTCCGTAATGGACGCGGCGTTCAAGCGCCTGCACATGCCGTTACGGCTGAAATGATGGGGCTGTTTTCTCCTGGAAACAGCCCCATAATTTCGGCCGTTACGGACGCTGCTGTGTGAACATACTCTGAGTCTGAAGGGGTTAATGTTCCCAAAAAAATTAAAAAGTTCCAAAATAAAAACAAAAACAACGCCTTTTCCCATTTTTTCCCTAAAGCGTTGTTAAAGAAAAAAAAACTGGCATCGGCGCGTCCGTAAAAGTCCGAAATTATCACAATATAGAATTGTTTAACCCGCTCATACATACACATACATATATCATGCAAGTTGCTGTTTTTTGGCCACCTTAGCTCTTCAAAAAAATAGAATAAAAAGTCATCAAAGTCACATGTACCCCAAAATGGTATCGGTGAAAACGACATCTCGCCCTGCAAAATGTAAGCCCTCACATCGCTCAATTGACAGAAAAAGGAAAAAAAGTTATGGCTCTCTATATTCTTATGGTGACACAAAACAAATTTTTTTTTTTTTTAGCAAATAGATTTTTTTTCTCTAAAAGTGGTAAAACATAAAAAAAACCAAAAAACATAAATTTGGTATCGCCGTAATCATATCAACCCGTAGAATAAGGTGAACATCTCGTTTTTACCACCTGATGTACACCGTAAAAACAAAAACCCCCAAAAATGGCATAATCGCTGTTTTTTGCCCATTTCACCCCACAATTATTTATTTTCAGCCTCCCGGTACATTATGCGGTACAATAAATGGTGCCATGAAAAACGACAACTTGTTCCGCAAAAAACAAGCTCTCAACGCAGAAATAAAAAAAAGTTATGGCTTTTAGAAAGCAGGGAGGAAAAAACTAAAAATTAAAAAACTAAGATTGGTCGTGTCATTAAAGGGTTAAAGGGGTTTAACAGGACTTAAACATTGGGCTGTCCTTTTGGTCAGTGGGGGTAAAATCCCTTTGAGGATTAATATAGCCTGGAAAACCCATTTAAGCCATCATGACGTAACTGTATGTCATGATGGGTGAGGAGTAGGGAGTGGGTTCACAGGCTGAGCACGCTCCGTATGCTGCAGGTGTCCACTGTATGTTACAGCAGACACCCAGCTCTTATTGCCGGGATAAGAGATAACTTTGATCCCGGCTGTTTAACCCCTTAGACCTCTAAGCCATTATCTATCATCTCATCATCCCCCTGCGACGCAATCGTTGGGATGCCAATGGGTCGCTATGGCAGCCGGGGGCCTAATGGGGGGCCCCCAGGTCTGCCATGTTACTCCTTGTTATGCAATACAATAGTATTGCAGGATATGGTGCCAGCAATCTAATGATCACATGTTTAATTAAGTCCGCCAGGGTTACATTTAAGGGAAAAATTAATTTAATAAAGTTTTGAATATAAAAAAATGTCATGTTAAAAAAGTATTTTTCCTATTTTTTAAATAAAAAAGCAAAAAAATAAACAAGCGGCATCACTTCGTTCATAAAAAAAAAACTTCTCTGCCGAAAAAAATAGAATAAAACGTGAGCACAGTCGGATGTACACCAAAATCGTTCCAATAAAAACTGCAGCTCGTCCCTCCAAAAAACAAGCATAGCTCCCTCGACAAATAAATAAAAATGTAAAAACACAAAACTATTTTTTTTTTAACAAATTGTTTTTATTTTGTGAAAGTAATAATGAATAAAACATGTAAATTTTAGCACCTGGTAAACTCTGTAAAAATAAAACCCAAAATACATTGGAGGAATTGCTGTGTTTTTCCATTCCACCCTATAAAACAAATTTTTCAAAGTTTCTTAGTGCATTACATGGTACATTAAATGGTGTCATTACAAAATAAAACTCGTCTCACAAAAAAATCATCGGAGAAAAAAAAAAAAGTTATGGCTCGTGGAAGATGGGGCAAGAAAAAAAACTTTAAAAAAATAAATAAATAAATTACAATAGGCTTGACGAAACGCCCCCTACATTTTATTTACATAGGCATAGCCGCACCTGTATGTATGGCGCGGTTTCTGTGTAAACAATAGACTACATAGAGTCCTTAATATTCATGAGCTGCTGCTAGCCTTGGCCACAAACCGCTGATTGGCAGCTTTCTACTTATGGACAGGGAGAAAACGATTTTTATAAATACTACTGATCACACAGCGCTGGAATCAGGGTCCCTGGTACTACGTTATGCTGTACTCCGATAGGGCAGAATAAACCTGGTGACAGATTCCCCTTACGTTATTTTGAGGGTATGATTACATTTGGATCCAATACACAATCACAGCAGAAATATGAGAATCAGCCAATGACAAATCCTGAACGTGTGAACATAGCCTAAAAGCACTTTTTAGTAGAAATAATTTGTTTTTTGTGTCGGGACATTCCCAGAGCAGTAAACTTTTAATTTTTCTATCAACATAGCTTTAGGAGGTCTTGTTTTTTGCAGGATGAGTTGTGGTTTTCAGTGGCACCATTTTGTGGTGCATAATACTTACCGTGTGTTATAAATAATGTTATCTTTATTTGGGTCATTGCGATTGCGGTGATACAAATTATTATGTATTTGTTAAAGGGGGTGGGGTAATAGCGGGGTTCACTGGTTAGTGCCACCCACTATTACTACCGCCTTTATAAATCAGGGTCACTAGGGTTATGCCTAGTTCCCCTACCTTTTCCTTATACTAATGTCGATCTAATTGCTTTTGCTGCTACTCATGGGAATAAGACCGTACAGTAAATAAAGATAATATTTATTAACATACAGTAATCACTCTCATATATAAAATACAGTAACTAATCACAGTACAGTATAAACACGGTATCACAATCCTAATTATACCGCCACCCACTTACCTAAAAACATAAATATAAATACAGTTACGTTACAACACAATACACATAAGTTACTTGTAATTCTCACACGCTCACTATCTCTGTCCCACTCCCTCCTTATATAACTTTCCCTATACACTAAGGGTTAATACGGGATAAGGAGGAACAAGGGGAATGGGTTTCGGTGTACCTGGGGATGTGCAGGTCAAGGGTCACTGCAGGGTACTTAGGGCAGCAAGGGTAAACAGGGTTCAGCAAGGGGTTAACTCAGGGAACTTCAGGGACAGCAGGGGCACCAAGGGTTACTCAGGGAGTGTGGGGGTTAACTCAGGGATTCAGGGAAGCAAGGGTTAACTTACTCAGGGAGGGTAGGGACAGTACTCAGGGAGAGCAAGGGGTTAACTCAGGGCAGGGGCACCAAGGGTTAACTCAGGGACTCATGGAGAGTAGGGACAGTACTCAGGGAGAGCAAGGGGTTAACTCAGGGAGTAGGGACAGTACTCAGGGAGAGCAAGGGGTTAACTCAGGGAAGCAATGGTTAACTTAGGGGCAGCAAGGATTACTTATGGATATGGGAAGCAAGGGTTAACAGGGAAAGACAGGGAGAGTTTAAAGTGTAGGCATAGCTACACTGATATTTAGCGTGTCGTTGGTGGAACATGGGAGCAGAGGCAGGAGCCGTAGCAGGTCGTTGGAGGAGATCAGTGAGGTCCCAGCTGGAGAGGTGAGCTTCATTGGTGGTGTCGTGGCCGGACCCAGCTAGCTTCAGCTACTGAGCGTACCGACGCAGGGCTATTTAACCGTGCCGGTACACTCGCAGCGGGGGACGAGTGGTGCTCGCCCCCGGCTAGCATGGGTCGGCAATCTATCACCAGCCGACTCATGAGTGCCCGCGCGTAATCCCGCGCACGCAATAATGCGAGATCGCGCGTGCGCGTGGGAGATTTGAAATGGGGTCAGGGGATCTTACCATCTCCTATCACCATGGTTTACAAACAAAGCAGGGCAATGCTAATTGTCCTGCTTTGTTTATAACCATATTCATATTCAACAACCATATTGTTACAGCCCTGGCTCATGATTCATTATATGTATTATACATACACATACTTTTATATATACACACACACACGTGTTTTTTCTAATATTTTATTGAACTTTTCTTTTAAAAAAAAACATAGCCCCACTAGGAGACTTAAACTTTCAATAGTTTCAAGCATTTAATAAAACAACACAATACTTGTTACACTGACAGGCAGCCAATTAGGCAGCGTCTAATAGGCTCACGTACCTGGAGGAACTAAGAGCCCAAATCGCATAGAACGCCGACGGGGTAACAGAGGTATCCCCGTCCCTTTGTAAAACCACTTGCCGCGAGTCAAAAGTGGTTAAATGGCCGGGAACTGATCCCAGCCTTTGCAGTGGGGTGTCAGCTGTATTTTACATCAGACACCCACTTTGGATCGTGCGGGCACAGCTCATGTACACATACTATCCCCATGTCGTAATAGTACTATTACGTGCGATAAGGAGTTAAAACACATTACTTTATATTATCAGTTTTATCCTACATATTTATTTTAGTAAATGAAACCAAAAAGTTACGCTTTACTGATGAATCATTACTTATGAAGTCTTGTTTCATGCAAGTACTCTAAGCAAATGCTTTACATTTTTCTAGACGGTGTGCCCACGTATGCAATTATTATTTCAGTTAGCAAAAGAAAAATACTGAAACCTTGATATACTCCCACATGTTAATGTGCCTTAGCAGTTACTTTTATTAACTTCTTTCCTGAGCTTTTTATTGTAATTACAACACCTGTGTATGGATGGTTGTAAATTTGTTTCTAGATAAACTACACCACAAGCATTAAAAATAACCCCTTCAGGACTGAGCCTGTTTTGGCCTGCAGGAAGAAGACGATTTTTCAAATCTGACACGTGTCACTTTATGTGGTAATAACTTGGGAATGCTTTTACCTATCCAAGTGATTCTGAGATTGTTTTCTCGTGACATATTGTACTATGTTAGTGAAAATATTTGGCCGATAAATTCAATATTTATTTGTAAATAACACCAAGATTTGGAGAAAATTTGCAAAAATTAGCATTTTTCTAAATTTAAATGTATCTGCTTGTAAAAAAAAGATAGTAATACCACACAAAATACTTACTAGTTTACATTTCCCGTATGTCTACTTTATATTTGCATAGTTTTTTGAACATCATTTTAATTTTCTAGAACGTTACAAAGCTTAGAACTTTAGCAGCGATTTCAAGAAAATTTCAAAAGGCTATTTTTTCAGGGACCAGTTCAGTTCCGAAGTGGCTTTGAGGGCCTTATATATTAGAAAGTCCCCATAAATCACCCCATTTTGAAAACTGCACCCTTCAAAATATTCAAAACAGCATTCAGAATTTTTTCCTGAAAAAACTTAGACATTTTTAATTTTTACAAGGAATAAACCTTGTAAAAATTAAAAATGTCTACGTTTTTTCAGAAAAAATTTAGATTTTTACCTAATAATTCCAGAATACAGAATAATAACTTTTACAGAATAATTCCAATGAATTCAGCAAAACAACTGTGAGGTCAAAATGCTAACTTTACCCTAAGAAAAATTCTTTGAGGGGGTGTAGTTTCCAAAATGGGGTCACTTTTGGGGGATTTCCACTATTTTGTTCCCTCCAGTGCATTGCAAACACGACACGGCACTGAAAACTATTCCAGCAAAATCAGAAATCCAAAATCCAAATGGTGCTCCTTCCCGTCTGAGCCCTGCTGTGGGTCCAAACTGCAGTTTATTAGCACATATGGGGTATTGCTATAAATCGGGAAAAATTGCTTTACATATGTTGGGGTGTTTTTTCTCCTTTATTCATTGTAAAAATTTTACATTTCTACGTTTTTTCAGAAAAATAGTAGATTTTCATCTTCACATACTAATTAAAATAAATTTAGCAAAACAACTGTGGGTTTAAAATGCTATCTATACCCCTAGATAAATTCTTTGAGGGGTGTAGTTTCCAAAATGGGGTCACTTATGGGGGTCTTCACTCTCTCAATCTCTTCAATCCTGACATGGTGTCTAAAATATATTCTAAAAAAAAAAAAGGTCCCAAAATCCTCTAGGTACTCCTTTGCTTCTGAGGCCTGTGCTTCAGTCCATTACCACACTACGGCCACACGTGGGATATTTCTAAAAACTGCAGAATCTGGGCAATAAATATTGAGTTGCATTTCTCGGGTAAAATATTCAGTGGTACAGAAAAAAATTATTTTAAAATGAATTTTAGCAAAAAAAAAAAAGAAGTTTGTAAATTTCACCTCTACTTTGCTTTAATTGCTATGAAACGCCTAAAGGGTTAAAACACTTTCTGAATGCTGTTTTGAATACTTTGAAGGGTGCAGTTTTCAAAATGGGGTGATTTATGGGGACTTTCTAATATAGAAGGCCCTCAAAGCCACTTCGGAACTGAAAAAGCACTCCAATATTTGTAAAACAATTTCTCCCGATTTACGTAAATACACCATATGTGGTAATAAACTGCTTTTTGGACCAACGGCAGGGCGTAGAAGGGAAGGAGGTGATACTGAGTCCTTAGGATAGGTCATCAATATCTGATCGGTGGGGATCCGACTCTCGGCAGCCCCGCCGATCAGTTGTTTTAAAAGGGGCCACGTCACTCAAGTGAGCGTTGCTTCCCCTTCATTCCTTACTTGCTCCATACTGTGAATCGCTGACACACTTCCGACAATACCCCATACGTGGTAGTGAACTGCTGTTTGGGCACACCTTAGGGCTCAGAAGGGAAGTAGCGCCATTTGGCCTCTGGAGCACAGATTTTGCTGGAATGGTTTACCGGCAAAATGTCGCATTTGCAGAGCCCCTTAGGTACCAGTACAGGGGAAGCCCCTGAAAAGTGGACCCATTTTGGAAACCACACCCGTCAAGCAATTCATATAGGAGTGAAGTGCGCATTTTGACCTCACAGTTGTTTTAGCAAATTTATTCGAATTAGGCCATAAAAATTTTAAAAATATATATTTTTTTCCCAATAATACGTGGTTATAGCCCCACATTTGTTTTTTCAAAATGGGCAATAGGAAAAGAAGCACCCACAACGTGTTGAGAAATTTCTCTAAACTACGGCAATACCCCATATGTGATTGTAAATTGCTATTTGGACACACAGCAGAGCTCAGTAGGAGAGGAGTGTCGTTTTGATTTTGGAGAGCAGATTTTGCTGGAATGATCTTCATTTTGCATTTGCAGAGCCCCTGAGGTAGGAGTACAGTGAAAACCCCTGAATAGTGACTCCATTTTGGAAACTACACCCCTCAAGGAACTAGGGGCGTAGAACATTTTGACACCACAGAGGTTTCAACAAATTTAATGGATTTGGGCCGTGAAACATTTTTTTTCCAATACTTTGTTTTAGCCCCACATTTTTTCATTTTCACAAGAGGAATAATTGTCCCTCTTCTCTGAAAAGCGGCCCTTGCGATCTCTTCCTAATAAGCCCAAGGATCACTGAAGTTTATGGAATCTACCATCTGTCCTTCCTGCTTTTCACGAGTAGGAGAATTCTACTTATTCATTCAAATGGAAAGGTAGAAAGACGCTACTGGTCAGTAGCAGGGCAGACAGATGGCGCTCTAGATATAAGTTCGAGTTTGCGCTTTTACTTTGTACCAGAGCCAACTCCACCTGTGTTCTGCTGTGTTCACGCGCTTTCCCCCGCAGGTCTGCCTGCCTGCGCTTCCCATTTATCCATTCCTATTGATGACTGGAAACGTTATTATGGCAAAGGGAGGCTTGATAACACTAGCACTTGGATAAGAACAGTCACGGGCTGCAGCACTGATACAAGCACTAGAGATATGGGCTGTCAGCTGAAGCAGTCAGTAAAGAACGTGATTGGCAAAATGCGTCATCGACTACTGACGGACGTGAGGTGCTTCCAACATCACAGTAAGCATGCTGGGAATCTTCAATTTCAGTTCAATGTAATCCTGCCCACACAAGCCCGCTGTATACAGGACTTAAACTGGTACTTGGGCACATGAAGAAGCGGTTAAATGTAATAATGTTTTCTTTTTACACAAAACCTAGTGTTTTCCTTTATTTTATATTTTTAGGGCAACTTATTTCTTGGTTTGATAGTGGCCATCCCCATTGAGGCGCTTTCAAAGAAACCATCCACAGTTCCATTCCTCGATCCCACCATGGAACTGTGGATGGATTATTTTAAAGGACTCGCCTATGGATGGTCTGCTCGCTTTTGGGCTAGAAAAGCGCTGAGAGCTGCCACTTGGACTTTAAGGGTGTAGGTTTTAAAACCTGCTTGAAGAATGCAAACATCACGGTGATTTCAGAAGAGGAGGACTTATATTCAGAGAAGGGAAAAAAAGCATTCCATACACTCAAAGAGGATCTGTCATCTGACATGTATATTTTAGTAAATACTTGTATTCCCCATTAAATAAAAATTCAGAATAATCTTTTCTTAAAACTCCATGTTGTGCCATTAGGCCCCATGTACAAGAACGTAAAGATGCCCGTAATCATGGGCCGTAATTACGGGCCCATAGACTTCTATTGCCCATGGGTACCTCCCTGTATGCTTACGGGAAGGTGCCGGTGCCGTTGAAAAATATAGGACATGTCCTATTTCAGGCCGTAATTACAGCAAGGGCAGGCCCATAGAAGTATATGGGGCGCCCGTAATTACGGGTGACTACGTGTGTGCACCCGTAATTACGGGAGCGTTGCTAGGTGACGTCAGTGGATAGTCACTGTCCAGGGTGCTGAAAGAGTTAAACGATCGGCAGTAACTCTCAGCACCCTGGACAGTGACTTCCGATCACAATATAGATCAACCTGTAAAAAAAATAGAAGTTCATACTTACCCAGAACTCCCTGCTTCTTACTCCAGTCCGGCCTCCTGGGATGACGTTTCAGCCCATGTGACCGCTGCAGCCAATCACAGGCTGCAGCGGTCACATGGACTGCCGCGTCATCCAGGGAGGTCGGGCTGGATGTCACGAGAGGGACGCGTCACCAAGGCAACGGCCGGGTAAGTATGAATTTCTTTTACTTTTACTGCGGAAAGGGCTGCCCCTTCCATTTATCCTGCACTGATAGAGAGAAGGGGCTGCCAATTAGTGCACTGCAATTTTGCAGCGAAAACGTGCCCGTAAATACGGGTGGTATACTGGTGTCACTGGACCCATATTTACGGGCACGGGTCCGTAAATACTGGTGCAATACGGGTCGAATACATGTGACCAAGGACCCGTATTTACAACAGTATTTACGGGAGGAAAAAAATACATTTGTGTGCATGAGGCCTTAGTCTGTTATTCCTCCTAGAAATTTTCCCTGGAGAGTGGGAACGAAGGTCTTTCGTGCTTCCCAAAATGCAGCTTTGCTGATAGTCCCAACAGTATAGAAGGAATCCAAGTAGAGCTCTGGAGTGGGCCCTGAGCCCACTAGAGGGCTGAGGTGAAGAGGCCAAGAATGAACATGATCTCTTTTATGGAACTGGATCTGGCCAAAGGAAGAGACCTGAATGCTTATATTCTCTTGTTTCTCTACCAGAAAAAAGGAAACCTGGATCTGAGAATTTAATAGGATTCCCATGAAAACTTTTGGGTGGCCAGATTCCCTTGGAAGGGAAGAGAGGTTCTATTTTATATTCTTGCAACCGGAGCATGTACTTTCGGGATTTTATCCCAATGGGTAGAGTCGTCATCAACTAAAGGGATACTTTCTTTTGAAACCCCTAGATAAAAAAAAAATATATATATTTTCTGGATTTGTCGATTACTAAATTTTTTCACTTTCTCATGAACCGGGAAAAAACACTCTTTCTACTGGAGTCAAGACCCTAAAAATTTGACTTTGAATAGATCGTGGCCCCTTAAATTCCTCTATCATCATCATGGCATGGTTGTTATGTATCTTCTGACAGGAACAGCAGAGGGCCTGCAATGTCATCTGAAGAATCTGATTCAGCGCTAGCGATGATTTCAACTTCATCCTACAGTTCAGATTCCGAGAATATTGGTCTATGGGCATAGGAATGAAACGGAAGGTGGCTAGATCTGGAGATGTGGTTGTATCCATTTCTTCACGGATTATGTATCGAATGTTTTAAACAAAATAGAAAAATCCTCATTAACAATCTTTTCCATATACTTGTGACATAATGGTTTCTTACAGGTGGATGATAAATTTTTGTTACAGATTCCACATTCCTTCATAGGTCTGGACTGAGGGATGTCTATGCCTCACTACACCAATTCAGCATCCAAATAAATCTAAATATGCCTATTAGAAAAAGTATTCCGTCCGCATAGTGCGACCAGGGACATAAATAATGGGCTAGGGGCTACCACGGGCATCTGGAAAAATAGACATTGCTGTTGAAACAGCAGATCCAAAGGAAAAGCAGCAGAAAAACAGAAGCGGGACTCCACAGAAACTCAAGACCTTTTAAAAGCAGGATAAAAACGCTCTAAGAAAAGGTCCGTAGCCCTTTACGATGCTGCTCAGTGACCCAAACGCATTAGCGCATCCTTCTGCAGAAGTCTAGGGACAAAGTACTGCTATACACGCATTTCATTGCTGCTCCTAGACTGGAAGAAAACCTGCTTCAGTACCCTAAGGGATTTCCTTGCCCAAAGGGAATACCCGGTTTGAGAGCCAGAACGCTGGAGCAGTGTTCTGATTTCTCGGCGTTGTAGCGGAGTAAATACCCTACCGGAAAACCCTGGGCTGCCTCCAGTGCTGGAGGACTTCTGCCAGTAGACTGTGAAGGCAAGAGCTCAGCTGGCCCAGTTCTCTGCACCAGCCCTCCCTACAGAGCGAGATGCCCACAGCTTTGACTGCATTTTCAAGGTGACAGGTTCCCTTTAAATGGATAAAAGTGATCCCAAACTTTGTCCTGAGGTCGCAAAATATTGCATTACTTGATCATGTTTAGTTAAAAAGAATGCATCAGAACATGACATTTAAATCAGGTATTTATGACAAATATTTTTACACTGGCCTCTAGGACAGACACAATAGGCTGACACATGCGGTAATCTACAGCTTACTGGTTAGCTTTTAAGTATAGACTGTATAGCGTCATCTCATTATCATTAGAGGTTGGAGGATTTAACAGTTCTTTTAGGCCTCCTTCACACACAACTAACATACATAAAAATACTCCAAAACATATATAAATTGGGCTAGGTGCTCATGAGTATTAGAACCTGTGGCGAAACCGGGTCAGTGGGGGTCGGTTTACGCCAAGAGAATGTGGGCGATAGATTCAGGCGACACAGATTAACAGGGGACAAGCCACAGCGGCGCGTTTATTAACAGGGACAGACACACACAGAACCAATGCATCGCTGCTTCTCCCCTCTGGGCTGGATGGGACAGGCTACCTCACTATGGGGTCTCTCCACTGTACCTTTCATCCTTTGGGGTGTCTCCAGATCCTCCTTAGTTAGATGGGACTCCAGCACTTGTCCTCTATTACTGTCCCTAGGTCAGGTACCATCTCGGAGGTAGACAGCCCCTGCCTGCAGCTCACACTGCTATCTCATCCTCTCCTGGGCAGCAACTAACTCAGTTCTCTCACAGCACCACGATATCCCTCACTCACCCCTCCCTCAGGAAACAGGCCCCCTCCTTTTTCTTATTTACATTAAACAAGTTCCCGCTCTCTGCCTGTGACTCATTCTCTTGCAGTGTAAGATTAACTCTAGAGGGGAGGACATTGAAGCAGCGCTGAATACAATACCATATAAAACAACTGGTTATCAAACATAACGTAATGCAGTTTGAGGGGACATATCCCCATCTAGCATCGGGCGCCATCTAAGCTATGGCACCCGGATGGCGGGAGTGCGACGGTTTGCGGCAGGCTTAACCTTTATCTGGGTACAATGCCTGTAACCGTCACCCGTTCCGCCACAGAACCCCCCCTACAGAACTGATAAAAAAAAACTCCACAAATAGTTATACTTCAAAGCACAAGACAAAAAAAAAAAAAGTTCAACACTATCATGTATTTTAAAATATCATTCTTTTTTTGAATAACACAATAACCACTTAACACACCATGACGTAACTGCACGTCATGGTGCGGGGGCTGAATTATGGAGCGGCTCACGCGCGGAATACGATCCATATGCTGAGAGTGTCAGCTCTGTATTACAGCTGACACCTCACGCAAACGCCCAGGAACAGCGATCGCACTGTTCCTGGCCGTTTAACCACTTCGATGCAGCGGGCAATAGCGACCGCAGCATCTAAGCTGTTAGAAGGAGAGGGGGTCGGCCTCCTCTGACAGCCAATCAGCTCACCTGGGACATGGTCACGGGGTGCCGATGGTTGTCATGGCATACTGGGGGACTAATGAACGCCCCTAGGTCTGCCTTCTATCCTCTGTTAAAGGGAATGTGTTGCCAGAAAAACATGTTTTTTTTTAAAAAATTAAACATTTAGTGTGTGGGTGATTAAACATTGTTCAAATTTTTTTTTTTTTTTTGCACGAGCCAGGAAATATTATAAATTTCTAATTTATAATACTACCCATTTTTGGTCACTAGATGGAGCTGTTCCCAAAATTGCAGCATTGCAACATTGGGTTAAAAGCCCTCGCTCTAGTGAGCTCTCGGCATCCCCCCCTCCTTTATCCTGGCTAGTGCCAGGATAAACGAGGGGTTTGAACCTCCTACACTGTGTGTCGCCATTTTTTGAGCTAACCCACAGTGTAGTAGGTTTACATACAGTAGTAAACACACAAAACACGAACATACATTGAAATCGCTTACCTGCTCCTGCCGCCGCGGCTCCCTCCGGCCCGTCCGCTCCGTTTGATGTCGCTGGTGCAAGTGCATAAATCCGGAAGCCGCGACCGGAAGTAGTAATATTACTGTCCGGCCGCGACTTCCGGTCCACAGGAAAATGGCGCCGGACGGCGCCAATTTCGAATAGGACTGTGTGGGAGCGGCGCATGCGCAGTTCCCACACAGACGCCGTACACTGCAGTCAATGGGACGGGAGCCGTTCGCAGTCCCTATGGGACTGTGGCTGCCGTATTCCATGTCTGTATGTGTCGTTAATCGACACACACAGAAATGGAACAAAAAATGGCAGCCCCCATAGGGAAGAAAAAGTGTAAAAATAAGAAAAAGTAAAACAAAAACACACAAATGAATATAAACGTTTTTAATAAAGCACTAACATCTTTAACATATAAAAAAATAATTTGTGATGTCACTGTTCCTTTAAGCGCTGCCTATAGAGCTTAAAGAGAACCTTTCCCCATCCACGTGCAGCAGAGTGCAGCATGTAATAGGCAGGGCTTCCTACCCTCCTCCTTTATGTAGATATCGGTGCCGTTATATTTGGCGCCCAATATTTAAATAATTCCACTGAACGGTCAATGGGGCGTGTAATGGCAAGGAGGCGTGTAACATCGCTGTGAAACTGTCCAATCAGCTATGGACAGTGCCACAGCAAGAGCTGGAGAGGGGAGAGCGTGTGCGCTCGTGAGAGATAACTCCGTCTTGTCCTCGTCTGCCAAGAGTTGAAAAGTGAGTGAGGGCGCACACGCGCACAGCTCCGCGTGCGCGCACACACACGCTCTCCTCTCCATCTCTTGCTGTGGCACGGTCCATAGCTGATTGGACAGTTTCAAAGCGATGTTCCATTTATAAACATTAATGCATTATTTTATACAAAGTAAGGCCCCATGTACACGACCGTGCCCCTAATCACGGTCAGTGATTACGGGCGCGACCGGCCGCTGTTGGCGACCTGCCCGCATTTGCGGGCCATGCTCCCATATAAAGTATGGGAGCACGGTCCATAAAAAGCATAAAATAGGATATGTCCTATATTTTGCGGAGCCTTTCTACGGCACGCACACCTTCCCGTAAATATACGCGGAGTCCGTGGGCAATAGAAGTGAACGGGACCATAATTATGGACGAATTCTACGGTTGTGTGCATGGGGCCTAACTGAAATTTTGATAACTCAAGAGTTGCTACTTGTGTTACAGGCTGGCTTGCTGGGTAGGTGAATTGTGTGGTTTGCAGTACTGGGGCTATTACACATGGGTGCCAATGCTGGCAGTAACTTTTCTGCAAAACCAGATTAAAAATTGTTGGCAGAACACACTGATTTATAGAAATATTAAGAAAATAAAATAAAATTAATCCATTTGCATGTAGTAATATCATATGCGGAAAAGTTATTGTAGTAAATAGGAAAAATATATAATAGGGAATGTGTCACAATCTTTTTTTCTAATCTGTTTTTATTTACGGATTTAATGTAATTTTTTTTTTTCATTTTTTTTACATGATTATGGGGGCCGCCATCTTACCTAAGCTGCTGCTCTGCCCTATTAATAGCTGTTCAGAGATATGCTTTACAGCAGCCACATGGACAATTGGAAAAAATTGTCTGAAGATGACCCATTGACTTCTTTAGGAGAGTCTTTTAGGCATGCTCTGTGACCTGTGCAGAGTATGTGTTTAACATATGCAAACGTAAAGATTTACATTTGCATACGTCACCCATTGACTAGAATGCATAAAAAGACAAACTTACATTTGGTTTGAAGGACTATTCTGTCCTCTGAAAAAAAGCGTATACTGATGTAAAGGCGGTGAAGCGTATTCCAGTTTTGGACTATGTTTGGCCTATTAATTTAAATAGAAACGCTGAGGAATATGTTTGAATAACTTTTTTTGATATTCAAGCAAATATGCTCGGCAGAGAGAATAAATGTGATGTGGACAGGCCCTTATTGAGAATGGCTGTTCATTCGCAGCAGAAAACTTCTGCTGCAGGCATGGAGGATTTTGCAGTGAATTTAGCCATGGATTTCACCCATATCAGAGCGCACCAATAATGTTTTATGTTAAAAATGCCTTTTAAAGCTTTTAACTTTATAACTACGATGTAGCACTGCAAAAAAAAAAAGTACCTGTTTTCAATAGTAGATTTATCCATGAAAAATCGAAATGAACAACAAAGCCAAAACCTTCCTCGACTCCTCTTCTTTCTTGTTAGACTTGTCTTGTTTATAACTAAAATAAAGAGTGAAAAATTAGGCATTAAGAAAGAAGCTTGATCCCTGAGCTACTAGTTGCAGGATTTTGTGGTCCATGACAGGTCCATCGATTTTGCGCCAAAAATGGGCTCAGAATAGATTAGGTGGAAGCAGGAAACAATTGGGAAAAGTCTCCTTGCAAATCTCCAATGGGATCTGATCCAATTTTGACACAAAAAAGTAGACGGAACTAGCACATGGAACGAACGGCATTTACAAATGCAGCCTATGCGCTCATGCACCTTATTGTACCTCTGTATGCCTTTGATTTCATACAGAGGTTTTACTGGAAGAGAATAGCTCCGTACATAGAGCACCTAAACCTAGCCATACACATAAGATAAATGCCAGTTCAACATGCCATGGATGGGCTGGCAACCTAATGTTTATAGGAAAACCCAAATGACACCTATCAACTGCCTTTGGGGTAAAAAAAAAAAAAAGGAAGGAACAATCTTGTGCTTCCCAGTAGATAAGGGCTGCCAGGAGTATCTCCTCCCTATTGGAACTCAACTTATCTGAGCATGCATGGTTATGGGGAGGGCAGGTGAGCTTGTTTGTCCGACAGCTATTCTATGTGTATGACCAGAATGGGGATGTGTTCACACAGTACAGTATAGATATATGCTTTTTATTAGCCATTGGCATGATGTGATCGTGAGGATGTCGATCGTTACTATGGCAACCCTCTTCTATCTCCTGTCTCTCTCCACTCACGTCCCCTCTGCTATTGTAACACTGTAATCTCATACAATAATAAAAATACTGTCTTCTGGGGTGCTGTATCTAAGCCTACATTGTGTTAGGCTTAGATACAGGGTCCATGTGTGACACGGTTTGTTAGACCCTGTATCTAAGCCTAACACAATGTAGGCTTAGATACAGGAACCCAGCAGACAGTAATCTTATACGATATACTATTATAGGATCTGCTCCGGGACTCTGGAATCCCCTGACATCGGAGCTGAGCCTATACTAGCATTCTGAGGCTCCTCCTTGGCTCTGCTCTGTCCTCTCCCTAGGGAGAAACGGTCCAGCGGGCCGCAGATAACAGCCTCAAGGCCTGCATGTGGCCCATGTGCCACATGTTTGATAACCCCTTATTGAAGCCTACCATGTGTAGGCTTTGGCAGTGCTCTGTATTCCTGTATGTAGTTTTAAAAAAATAAATGTGCCACTGCAGAAATTATACCTAGTAGACCAGGATAGTAATTCGCAGGTGCCGTCCAAAATCACAGTGAACAACTAGATAGGAAGCGGGCACTAAAGAACAAGCACCCGCAGAAACGAGACGTCATATACCGTTCGAGACCATGTGATGGGTATACGACACGACAGTGGAGGAGGCTGAAAACGGGACGTCGGAGGTCATGTGATGAGCAGGAAAAAGCAGCCAGAGCGGAGAACCGAAGCAAGATTGCAATGGTAAGTATATTAAGAAATTGTAAACATGTGCAATGTGGTTGTAAAAGTAAGAAAAAAATAAAAAAATCTCGGACAACCCCTTTAAAGGAACAGTGTCACCAACATTTTTTTTTTTATATCAGTTTTATGTTAGGGTTTTATTAAAAAAGTTTATATTTATTTGTGTGTTACTTTTTTCTATTTTTACACTTTTTCTTCCCTATGGGGGCTGCCATTTTTTTTTCCATTTCTGTATGTGTCGATTAACGACACATACAGACATGGAATACGGCAGCTCCAGTCCCATAGGGACTGCGAACGGGGCCCGTTCCATCCACTTTGGTGTACGCCGTGTGTGTGGGAACGGCGCATGCGCCGTTCCCACACAGTCCGATTTGAAATGCGCGCCGTCCGGTGCCATTTTCCTGTGGACCGGAAGTCGCGGCCGGGCAGTAAGATTACTACTTCCGGTCGCGGCTTTCGGACTTGTGCACATGGAGCAGCGGCAGCAGACGGACCGGAGGGAGCGGCGGCGACTGGAGCAGGTAAGTGATTTCTATGTATGTTCGTGTTTCAGTGTGTTTTACTAGTGTATGTAAACCTTCTACACTGTGTGTTAGCTCAAAAAATGGCGACACACAGTGTAGGAGGTTAGACCGTTCAAACCCCTCGTTTCTCCCGCCACCAGCCAGGATAAAGGAGGGGGGGATTCTGAGAGCTCACTAGAGCGAGGGATTTTTTTCCCAATTTTGCAGCATAAAAGCAATGTGGTTGCTTTACCACATGCAATGCTGCAATTTTGGGAAGTGCTCCATCTAGTGACCAGTGCTGGGAAATATTATAAATTGAATCCAATTTATAATATTTCCTGACTCGTGAAAAAAATAAAAAAAATTAGAACAATGTTTAATCACCTACACACTAATTGTTTAACTAAAAAAAACAAAAACATGTTTTGCTGGCAACACAGTCTCTTTAACCCCTTAACGCCGAAGGACGGATATATCCGTCCTCAGCAGCTGCTAGTTCGCGCAGGAGGACGGATATATCCGTCCTGTGATCGCGCGGGTACTGACAGTTTACCCACGCGATCAGCGGCAGGAGCACGGCTGTTATACACAGCCTGGCTCCTGCTGCAACTGCCGGAATCGAAGCACGCGCCGATTCCGGCAGTTTAACCCATTAAATGCCGCTGTCAACAGTGACAGCGGCATTTAATGTGTTTGACAGAGGGGGGAACTCCCTCTGTCTCCCGATCGGCGCCCCCGCAAACAAATCGCGGGTCGCCGTCGGGTTTCCATGACAGCCGGGGGTCTAACAAAGACCCCCAGGTCTGTCTTCAGCATCTGCCTGTTAGGCGATGCCAGAGGCATGACCTAACAGGTTGCCTGTCAGTTTTACACTGACAGGCAATAATGCTTTGGTATACGAAGTATACCAAAGCATTATATATGCGATCGGCATATCGCATAGTGAAGTCCCCTGGTGGGACTAAAAAAAAAAAAGTAAAACCGTTAAATAAAGTTTGTGAAAAAAAAAATAAAAAAAAATTACAGTCAAAGTCAAATAAAACTACTTTTTTGCCCCAAAAAGTGGTTTTATTTAATAAAACGGTCAAAACAAATCACACATACACATATATGGTATCCCCGCGATCGTAACAACTTGACCAATAAAATGAACACATTAATTAAACCGCCGGATGAACGGCGTCCAAAGAAAACGCAAAAAACAACGGCAAAATTCTCTCTTTTCTCCCATTCCCCCCATAAAAAATAAAATAAAAGTTCATCTATAAGTCCTATGTACCCCAAAATAGTACTAATGAAAACTACACATTGTCCCACAAAAATCAAGCCCACGTACGGCCACATCGACGGAAAAATAAAAAAATTACGCCTCTTGGAACGCGGCGATGCAAAAACAAGTAATTTTTTTCTAAAAGGGTTTTTATTGTGCAAACGTAGAAAAAACATATAAAACCTTTACACATTTGGTATCCCTGTAATCGTGCCGACCCATAGAATAAAGTTAACATGTTATTTACGCTGCATAGTAAACGGCGTAAATTTATAACGTGAAAATTAATGCTGGAATAGCTGCTTATTTTCAATTCTCTCCTAAAATAAAGTTAATAAAAGTTAATCAATATGTTATATGCATCTAAAAATGGTACAATTACAAAATACAACTCGTCCCGCAAAAAACAAGCCCTTATACGGCTATGTCGACGGAATAAAAAAAGAGTTACGACTCTTGGAATGCGACCGTGAAAAAACAAAAAATAATCCTTGGTCATTAACGTGCAAAATGGCCCGGTCATTAAGGGGTTAAGGAAAGATTTTTATGTCTCTCTTGTTGGCTACATTTCCAATCAAATCAGAGCCAAACTACCTTCGAACCGGCAAGTTTTAGGTGTTTTTTTCTGCATGTAAGAGTTGTAAATCTTACAACGAAGGAAAGTTCAGCATTGGTGATTTAAGAGTTTTCCATTTTTTGGCAAAAACGACGAATTCCTACTAGAAGAACTGACCACTGCATTGATAAGTTACTCAAACTCCATGATGAATGGAAAGGTTTACAGAAAAATTTGACTAGAACTACAGGCAAGGAAAAATAAATATATATTTTTGTGGAAATGATGCACGATCTCTTTGACATAGCTCATTCAGATGCTTTGGGACAGATGAAAAATGAAGATAAGAATTTCTTAATGCTTCAGCGCCAAAAAGGATGACCAGGCTCCATGGTTGGTGTAGATCAAAAACTAAAACACAAAGGAGAAAGAGCAGCGCACTGCAATGAAAACTGCCAGGAAAAAAAAAGGACTTATGAAGAAACGGAACAACATTTTGCTACTCATCAGCTTGCTACATCAAAAAATGATGATTTAACATCAAGCAGCCAAAACAGTGATGGTGGTGACAACAGTGAAAATTCCTCTGTCATCATTCAGCAAATATCAGCAACCGCAGCAACAGTTCTCTAAATAATATGTTCCAACTTCAAGGCGTTTGAGGGTCGCCTAGCAGGTGTCTGATTGAGCTGAAGTTTTGTACAGCCAGTTTTTTTGTTGATTGGAACAGGATTAGGGGGTGGGAGCAGCAAAATATTAAGTTTCGGAAAATTCCCTTTAACTAAGGACCACCCTAGTGTACACACATGCATACATACATACACACACACACACACACACACACACACACGTGTGAGAGGCAAGGGGACATTAATCTAGCACCCCGATGAGATGTAAATCCGACCGTGCGACCTCCGCGCGGTACATTTCTGGTAATGCTAACACCGGCGGTAGCCGATAATGAAGATGATAACTTTAACGTTAAATATCTCAGCGAAAAAACAATCCTATCAAAATCGTTTGCAGCATCGTTTTTGCCTTGAAAAGAGCTTTCAAATGATCGCCCACTCGACCTCCGTGCCATTTAAGAATTTGCTGACCCCCCCCCCAAGGGGGTGGGTGTGTTTTGTTTTTTTGCGTTAACTGGTAGATTTTATGACCCCATTAAATCCCACTAAACTTCAACCCTCTACCTCGAGCCGTTCAAAAGATATGAGGGTGTTCCGGAACTTTTGGTGGGCACTGTATACATATAAAGTGAAATATCAGCAATACCCCAAACAGAACTATTATCAAGCAAAATTTGCCCTCCAAATGCTGCTCCCTCCGTTCTGAACCCGACAGCGTGCCCAAATAGCAGTTTACGTCCACATATATTGCATCGCTATACCCGGGAGAGCCCGCTTAACATTTCATGAGGTATTTGTCTTCGGTGGCACAAACTGGGCACAACATATTGTGCATTAAAATGGCATATCAGTGGAAAATTGCAATTTTTAATTTGCTCCATCCACTGCCCATTAATTTCTAATGAAAAAACACCTGTGGGGTCAAAATGCTCACTACACCCCTTAAGGGGTGCACTTTCCAAAATAGGGGTCACTACTTGGGGATTTGTTTTACTATTTGAACTCAGAGCCCTGCAATTGTGGGCCAATGAAGTGAAAATCGCCAAAATAATGTGCATGGTGCTCTTCACTTCTGAGCCCTGTCATATGTCCAGGCAAATGATAAATGCTTTGAGGGGTGAAGTTTCCATAATGGGGTCACTTCTTGGTGGCTACCACTATACTTTGGTACCTCTGGGTTTTGCAAATGCAACATGGCGCCCAAAAACCAAGCCAGCAAAATCTGCACGCCAAGTAGCGCTTCTGCCTTTCTGAGCCCAGCCGAGTGTCCAAACCGCAGTTTATGACCCCCATATGGAGTATTTCCGTAATCAGAAGAAAATGCTTTTCAAATGTTGGGGGGCTTCTTCTCCCTTTTTCCTTGTAAAAATGTCCACGTTTGATCAGAAGAAAATTTAATTTTCAATTTCACAGCACAATTCCACTAAATTCAGCAAAAAGCCTGCTCACTATACCTTGATAAATTCCCTTAGGGGTGTAGTTTCCCAAATGGGATGACTATTGGGGGGGGGTTTCCACAGATTTGGTCCGTCAGACAAACTTAAGGTAACACAACGCTCAGGCAAGGATCGAGAGAGCAGAGCCCCTTTATAGTCCTGAAGCATTCTGGGCTAATTGCAGTATTCTGCAACTGTGCGCGTACTGGCCCTTTAAGGCCGTGCACACACGGGTGCGCGCGCCCTGCGAGCGACAGTGTCCTGACCAGGAAGTGAGTGCCGGCGTCTCTCAGGAGGGAGATGCCGCCAGGAACTCACTCGTCCATGGCAGTGGTCATCAGAGGGTAAGTCAGGATGACGGTCCGCGGCCTTAGACGTTACAGTATCCCCCCTCTTCTTGGGGCCAGAGCGGGAGAGACACCTCTTAATGAGGACAGGAGCATTGATGTTCTCCCCTGGCTCCCAAGACCTCTCCTCTGGACCAAATCCCCTCCAATCGACCAAATAAAACGTCCTTCCTCCTACTCTCTAGGTGGCCAGGATCTCCCTTTCCTCGAATGTCCCTGAGGAGCCGCCAGTTGCCACTGCGGAACTAGAAGTCCTGGAGTAGCGGTTCAAGACCACAGGCCTCAGCAGGGAGACATGGAAGGAGTTTTGGATCTTGAGGGTGGCAGAGACAGGATTTATTTGCAGCAGGATCTCGGAGGGTCCGAGGAACCTGGGGGCAAACTTGCAAGATGGCACCTTCAGCCGGATATTCTTGGGAGACAGCCAGACCTTAGTACCTGGAAGAAACTGGGGAGGTTCTCGTCTTCTAGTGTATGCCTTTTTCTTCATGCGGTCGACCGCCAGCAGAATAGAAGATCGGGTCTGCTGCCATATCTGCATAAAGTCCCTGAAGGTAGAGTCAGCTGCAGGCACCATGGACATAGTGGAAACAGGAAGAGGTATAGGTGGATGTTGGCCATAGGACAATGAAGAACGGGCTGGAGGTAGTGGACTCACTAGTATGGTTGTTATAAGAGAACTCAGCCCAAGGAAGCAGCTGCACCCAGTCATCATGCTGCCTGGAGATAAAGTGCAGCAGATAGTTCTCCATAATCTGATTACGCCTCTCGACTTGACCATTGGACTGGGGATGGTAGGCCGAGGAGAAGTCCAACTTTACACCGAGGAGACCGCAGAGTGCTCTCCAGAACTTTGAGGTGAACTGGACCCCTGGATCCGAGACAATATGCAGAGGCAAGCCGTGCAGACGAAAGATGTGTTGAATGAAGAGGCCGGCCAGTCGGGAAGCAGAAGGCAGACCAGTCAGTGGAACAAAATGAGCCATCTTGGAAAATCGGTCCACCACCACACAGATCACACTGCATCCAGCAGAGAGAGGCAGATCTGTGACAAAGTCCATTGCAATATGTCGCCAGGGGGCATCGGGCACAGGCAGTGGCTGGAGCAGACCAGCTGGTCTGGACTGGGCAACTTTATTTGCTGCGCACACCGTACAGGAGGAGACAAAATCCGTGACGTCTTTGGGCAGCGTAGGCCAACAGAACTGACAGGCAATTAGGTCTCGGGTATTACAGGCAGCCGCGTGACCTGCCAGCTTGGAACTGTGTCCCCAGCGGAGGATTCTTCCTCTGTCTGCCAGACGTACAAAGGTCCTTCCCTAAGGAATGTCTCCAACTTGCAGAGGGTTGACAGAGATGATGCAGGAAGGGTCAATAATATTCTGTGGGGACTCTACAGTGTCCTCTGTCTCGAATGACCTAGACAAGGCATCGGCCCTCACATTGTTGTCGGCAGGGCGGTAGTGGAGCTCAAACTAGAAACAAGCGAAGAACAGCGACCACCTGGCCTGACGAGGGTTCAGCAGTTGGGCCGTCTGGAGATAGGTGAAGTTCTTGTGGTCCGTGAAGACCAGGATTGGATGAGCTGCGCCTTCTAGTAGGTGTCTCCACTCCTGAAGAGCCAGCTTGATGGCCAGTAACTCCCTATCCCAAATAGAGTAGTTGCAATCTGCAGGAGAAAAAAAAGCTTAGAGTAGTAGCCACATACCACAGTCTTGCCTTTGGAGCCTCTCTGATCCAGCACCAACAGAGGAGGCATCCACCTCCAACGAAAACTGTAGGGACACATCAGGATGATGAAGGATTCAGCCTGACGTGAAGGCCTTCTTTAATCTCTTGAACGCGGCCTCTGCTTCTGGAGTCCACACCTTAGCATTCATGCCCTTTTTGGGGAGTGTGGAGATGGGGGCTGTCAGTGAGAAGTTGGGAATGAACAGCCGGTAGAAGTTGGCGAATCCCAGAAAGCGCTATATGGCCCTTATACCTTGAGGGCATGGCCATTCCAAGAAAGCCTTTACCTTCTCAGTATCCATTTTAAGGCCCTGATCTGAGATGATATAGCCCAGGTAGGGTAGAGACTTTCTCTCGAACACGTACTTCTCCAGCTTGGCATAAAGGTGATTCCCCTTAATCGAAGCAAAAGTTGGCGAACATGTCTCTGATGAGTTACTGGATCTGGGGAAAAAAATCAAAACTTCATCGAGATACAACACAGACATAGAGGAGATAATAGAAAATGTTATTCACGAATTCCTGAAAAACCGCAGGGGCGTTACACAGGCCGAAGGGCATAACCAGGAATTCGTAATGCCCATCACGTGTATTAAATGCCGTCTTCCACTCGTCACCCAGACGAATCCGGATCAGATTGTAGGGCCCCCGCAGGTCTACTTTGGAAAAAAAAATTGCCCCCCTGTATGCGATCAAACAGTTCAGAAATTAAAGGCAATGGGTATCTGTTCTTTACCGTGATCTGGTTGAAACCCCGGTAGTCAATGCAGGGTCGGAGGGATCCGTCTTTCTTTTTCACAAAGAAAAACCCAGCCCCGGCCGGGGATGAGGATTTGCGTATGAAGCCCCTCTCTAGATTCTCCTTATTATAGGCAGACATTGACTGGGTTTCAGGTAAGGAGAGAGGGTATACTCTACCGCGAGGAGGGGACGAATCAGGAACCAAGTCAATAGGACAATCATACGCTCGATGTGGTGGCAACGTCTCTGCCTCCTTGTCGAAGACATCCGAGAACTGAGAGTAGCAAGAGGGCAACCCTGCCAATGACTGACGCGGAACAGGCTGAAGCGGATGGATATGCCCCAAGACAGCGGTTGAGGCACTTGGGAACCCACTGGAGAACCTCTCCGGAGTTCCAATCCAGGACTGGGGCCTGTAAACAGAGCCAAGGCAAACCCAGCAGCACGGGGTTGACGGCCTTGGGTAGGACAAACAGGGAGATCAGCTCAGAATGAAGGGCTCCCACTTGAATCCTCAGCGGTTTGGTTACAGACAATATTGGGTCGGGCAGCAGCCTTCCATCTACTGAGGCAACGATCAACGGCTTCTTCAGAAGGGTAGTGGGCAAGTGAAGATCCACAAGGTCTTTGCGTATAAAATTGGCTGCAGAGCCAGAGTCCAGATAGGCAGAGACCAGATGGGGTCTCTCGCCAGCGACAATAGTCACAGGGATGGACAGTTTGGAGGAGAGTTCTCTGCCAAATGAGGGTCGCCCAGAGTTGTCTCTCCAACCAATCCTAGGCGTTGGAGTTTTTTGGCTTCTGGGGACACAGACGCAAGACATGGCCAAGATGCTAATTTTTAAAATTTTTCGCTAAATTTTGGTGTTTTTCACAATTAAATACTGAATGTATCGGGCAAATTTTGCCAGTAACATAAAGTCCAATGTGTCACGAGAAAACAATCTCAGAATCGCTTGGATAGGTAAAAGCATTGCGGAGTTATTACCACATAAAGTGAAACATGTCAGATTTGAAAAATGAGGCTCTGTCAGGAAGGTCAAAAGTGCCCAAAGAGGGAAGGGATTTAAAAAAAAAAAAAAAAAAAAAAAAAAAGGCTTTCAAAAGGTGTGCATAACCTTTAAAGGGCTTTGCAGGACGAGGGCCTGGCCGGGGATTCCGCTCCTGGAGGAGCCACTGACGACACTATACATATATGGATAGTGACGCTCAGGGCTACTCAAGGAGCGGAATCCCCAGCCAGAGCATCGGCAACGCTCTGGCCGAGGATTCATTCCGCTGATAGAGGGAGTCCCTGTCCATATATGGACTGTGACGTCAGGGGATCCTCCTGGAGTGGAATCTCTGGCCAGAGTGTTGCCGACGCTCTGGCCGGGGATCCTGCTCCTAGAGGGGGCCCCAATGGCGCTAACTACATACACGTATGGACATTGACGTCACTAACATGTATCGACATTGACATCAGGTGCTCCTCCAGGAGCAGAATCCCCAGCCAGAGCATCGGCAATGATTTGGCTGGGCATTCCACTCGGCATGGGTTGCACTATATACAGACGGCACTATCTACAGGAGAGGGTGTGTCACTACCGACAGAAGGCACTGTGGCATTATCTACAAATGAAATTCATCCGTTTTTAAAATGAACAGTGAAAAACGAATGCAAAACGGGTCACAATCTACTGTCAAAAACGGAAACATGGACACGGAGGGGATACAAAACGGCCGACATCCGGATTCTGTAGTGTGAATAGAAGCAGCAATTCCTGTGTGGTGTGGGTAGGAGATGGAATTGGGTAGCTGTAATGGCGCCAAAAACTAGCTCCTCCCTGAAGTTAGGGCTAGTGTTTGGCGCCGGCGCTGCACCAAATGACTCACGTGACATTACAACGTGCGAGTCAGACTTCAGTGTAGCGCCAGGACATGACAGGATCACGTCAGAAGTTTTGTGAAATGACAAGTACACAAAGTGTATCTAATCTATCATGTATCCCATTTATCACAAGCTATGCACCACTATGATAAAATTGGCACATTTTCAGACCCTAGACAACCTTTTTGGTGGACCCTTGTGGTAAAAACGGATGACAACCACCGATGGTTTTGTAGTAAAAAAAAGTTTTAAAAAACGTCTAATGGCAACTACGGCTAAGTTTACACTAGCGTTACTTTAACTCTCTTCTGTCAGAGGAAGCAAGGATCGAAAAATTAAACGGAAAGCAACTGTTTCTGTCAAAATTACCATTTATTTTAATGGTAATTTTTTTGTTTCAGTTGCTCTCCGTTTGTCTCCGTTCACTAGGTTTGTTTTTTCAAGAAAACAAAAGCGGACTTCACTTTTTCTTCCTTCAAAGAAAAAAAAAACGGAAACAAAGCGAACGGAGACAAATGGAAAGCAACTGAAACAAAAGAATTACCATTGAAATGAATGGGGTTTCTAACGGAACAGTTAATTCCATTTAAATTTTTCAATCCTCTTTCTCTCACAGAAGAGAGTTAAACATATACTTACGGTAGTGTGAAAGAAGCCCAATACATTTTTAGAGAAGTCTTAATCATCGAGAGGCAAAAAAACAGATGCAATGGGACGTGAACACACCCGAACATGGCCGTGTGCACGAGGCCCAACCGTGGTGAATGTCGAGTTACCCAGAGCCCTGAAGATCTTCAGAAGCCTCCAGTCCACAACAGGAATTATTCTAATAAACCCAAAGGGGAGCAACATTGAAAGCAGTTCAGGGTAAAAGTAGGGCCATTGCCAATAGAAAGAACGGTCCAGCTCAATGTTTTGGAGCCACTTGAAAAATGAAAGCAGCAACCTCATTGGTTGCTATGGGTAACTGCAGAACATTTCTATAACTACACTGCTATTCCCTAAATTAATCTTCACAGAACCGTGGCGCCAAACTTATCCCCCCCATGTAATAGCCCTCATTCCCCTGCCTATATGGGGTATTGCACATGAGGTGCCCGCTCTGCTCTGTGTTACCACCTCTCTGTATTTCGCGGTTCTCATCAACATCTAGAACGGAGCAACTGAGGGAAGTGTTTGCCGGGGACAGGAAATGTAAAAAGCTAGAAGGAAGGGGAGGGCTGCGACACCGCACACACAGAATATAGGAGCCCTGCTGAGAACTTCATGAAATCCAACGTGACTGCATCAGAAGGATGGACAGGGCTCGCAGGCTGCTGCTGGATGTAAGTGCACTAGTGCGTGTGAGCCCCACAGCTAACGACGCATGGGGAGGTTCAGAGAAATGAGGTTACAGTGGCGTTATGTAAGGGAACGGTCCAGAAACCGCAATGTATAACGTGTATATCGTACTCTGCGTAGTCCTCACGTCCCGGGTGATATCTGTATACTATCGGTGTCACGGAATAGAACACGGCGCTTCTGTATCACGTGACTGCCCCGTCACGTGACCTCGCTCTCAGGGTTTGTGTTGCTCTCAGTTCACTACGTTCTGTTTCTGAATGCAAGAAGCCTTTGGTCACGTGTATCAGAGGGCGGGTATCTGTGCGCACGTTTATAATGTAAGGCTGTGTTCACATGGAGTTTTTTGCATGAGGAAAATTCTGCCTCAAAATTCCGTTTGGGATTTTGAGGCAGATTTTGATCTTCCTGCACGCCGTGTGCCGCGATTTTCGCTCACGCCCATTGAGCGCTACGGGCAAAAAAACTCTGCGTAATATGCTTTCTCCGCCACCCATTGAAATTAACGGGAGGCATTTTCAGAAGTTTTTTTAAGAGCTGCGGAGCGGTTTCCACGCCAAAAAACTTGTCAAAATACTCAGTGTGAACAGGGCCTTAGAATATATTGTGGTTTCACTTATACTATGTGGTTACTTTTGCTAGTAAAACAATTGTTTAACCCCCTAGTGACCAGCCTAATTAATTTTTTTTTTATTTTTCTATAGTCTCCTTCAAAGAGCTCTAACTTTTTCCTTTTTTTTTTTTTTCTGTTGGCTGTTTTTTGCGGGATTAGTTGTACTTTTATAATGGTGCCATTTGGGGTAATATAAGTTTTTTTTTGTTTGTTTTTTTACTTTTCTTTGGTGGGAATAGAAAAAAAACTAAAATTTCACCATTGTTCTATGTGTTTTGAAATTGATGCCGTACACTGTGCGGCGTAAATAACGTTACCTTTCATCTATGGGTCGTTACGATTACAACGATAACGTGTAGTTTTTTTTATGTTTTAGGACTTTTGCACGATAAAAACACTTTTGAACTAAAATTATTTGTTTTTGCATCGTCTTTCCAAGAGCCGTATTTTTTTTTGTTTTACCGTCGATTTGTAGTGATTTTTTTTTTGCGGGACGAGATGTAGTTTTGATTGGTACTGTTTTGGGGTGCATGGGACTTCTTGATTAGCTTTTATTGTGACGTTTTTGGGGGGGCAATAGAAAGAAATAGCAATTTCGCCATTGTTTTTTACGTATGTGTTTTTTTTACGGTGTTCACCTTGCAGCTTAAATTACATTAACTTTATTGTTTGAGTCATTACGGTCGCGGAGATACCATATATGTGTACTTTTATTTCTTTTTTTACACTTTTACTAAACAAAACCACTTTTCATGGGGAAGTTACTTTAATTTTTATTTCACATTACTTATTTTTTAGTCCCACTAGGGGACTTTACTATGCGATCTTCAAATCGCTGCTATAATTCTTTGGTATACAGTCAGTGACAGGCAATCTATTAGGATGTGCCTCTGGCACGTCCTAATAGGCATATGCCCAGGACAGACCTGGGGGCTTTTATCAGGCCCCCGGCTGCCATGACACACCATTGGAGACCTGCGATTGCATTTGCAGGCTACAGATGGGTGAGAGAGGGAGCTCCCCCACCTCTGTAAACCAGTTAAATGGCACGGTCGCTATTGACCGCAGCATTTAACGGGTTAAACGGCCGAGATCGAAGTAAACTTTGATCGCGGGCTTTGGAGCAGGAGCCCGGCTGTAATCAGACCTCTGAGCCCCGGCTCCAGCCTGCCCGGGACACCCGGGCAGGGCTTAGAGTGGCCCACGTGACAAGGTGGTGGCCTAGCCTAAGGCCCCTTAGTGACCGCCGTGAAAAGGCGTATTGGTGGGCACTAAGGCCTCATGCACACGACCGTAGCCATGTGCACGGCCGTGGTTTTCGGGTCGGCTGGAAGTGGACTGTCAGCCACGAGCCGTTCTTTCTGTGGTGCGGGCTCCCGGGCCATTCACAGACCATAAAAACTACGGTGGTGTGCATGGCCCCATAGAAATTAATGGGGCCGCAATTCTCCCGTGGATTTTAGAGGGAATTGCGGCCGCAAAAGCACGTTCGTGTGCATGGGGCCTTAGGCGTTAAGCACAGCCAATGGTTTTCTTTTTGTTTTTTTAGTTTTTTCCTTCCCGCCTTTTAAGCCCCCTTAATGACAAGCCTATTTTAGACCTTAACCCTTTCCCGACATTTGCCGTATGGGTACGCCATGGAAAGCCTTGACTTCCCACAAATTGCCGTATCTATACGCCAAATGTTTGACACCGGCTCAGAAGCTGAGCCGGTGCCAACATCGCTGGATCTCAGCGGTATCTTGCAACTGACATCCGGCTGTAATGGTGGGGACCGAAATTGGCTTCGATCCCCTGCCATTAACCCCTTAAGTGCAGCGCTCAAACGCGAGTGCTGCACTTAAGGTGTTTGCAGCTCATCGGAACCCCTGGTTTTTGCACAGTGGTTTGACAAAAACTCGTCGAGGCAGTTTTTACCTCTTTCTGACTGATTGAAATGTGGTTTTGGAGGCGGAAACCGCCTCAAGATGGGTCATGACGCTTCTTTTTACTGCGCCGCGTTTTTTTTACTTGCGGTAAAAAAACTTGTCCAACTCCCATTGAAATCAATGGGAGGCGTTTTCGGGCGGTTTTTGAGGAGTTTTGCGGCACGGTTTCTGCGTAAAAAAACTCGTCAAAAAAACTCAGTGTGAACAGGGCCTAATACTGGCCTCCTTGTCTGCCTAGCACGGAAGCCGGTCAAGATCCGTCCGGCGGCGGAGCCTGATCGGCTTCCGTAGCTGCCGGCAAGATGGCTCAGGAGCTGATCCGGTGTCATCAGCGGTGGAAGTCAGCTGTATGTTACAGCTGACATCCACCTGTAGCGGCAGGAACCGGAGCTAGCTCCGATCCCTGCCATTAACCCCTTCGATGCAGCAATGGAAAGCGATTGCTGCATCTTAGCGGTTACTAGCAGATCGCGAGCCCTGACAGGCAATCAGGACTGGCGATTACTGCTATGGCAACAGGAGACACAATGGCCTCCTGCTCTGCCATTACGGAAGCCGATTAGGCGCCGCCGGGAGACGAAGCCTAATCGGCTTGCTGTCAGTGAATAACTGACAGATCTAATACATTGCACTAGGTAGGTAGTGCAATGTATTAGAAAAAAACATCAGACAGTTGGACCTTCAAGTCCCCTAGTGGGACTTGATAAAAAGGTGTAAAAAAAGTATAAAGAAGTGAAAAAAATAAAAGTTTGAAAACAATAAAAGCTTCAAGTAATAAAATAAAACACAATCGCCCTTTTTCTCTTATCAAGTCCTTTATTATTGAAAAAAAAGAATAAACCATATGTATTTTATATCGCCGTGACAGTAACGACCTGAGGTATTAAAATATTATTATTTATTGCACGCGGTGAACAGCATAAAAAAAAAACGTAAAAAACTATACCAGAGTTTCTGTTTTTTGGTCACTTTGCCCTACAAATATTGGAATAAAAAGGGATCAAAAAGTCGCACGTATCCAAAAATGGTACCTATAAAAACTATAGCTCGTCCCGCAAAAAACAAGCCCTCATATAGCTCCGTCGACAAAAAAATTAAAAAGTTATGGTTCTCACAACTTGGCGACAGAAAAAATACATTATTTTTTCAAAAGTATTGTGCAAAAAGTTGTAAAACATAAAAAAGTTCTATAAATTAGGTATCGCCAGAATCGCACTGACCCGAAGATTAAAGTTAACATGTAATTTTATAACGTATGGTAAACGCTGTATAAAAAAACCTAAATAAAACTATGCCAGAATTGCGTTTTTTTGGTTACCTGGCCTCCCAAAAATCAAATCAAAATGTCGCATGTACCGCAAAATGGTATCAATAACTACAGCTCGTCCCGCAAAAAAAGCCCTCATACCACTACGTCTATGAAAAAAATAAAATTAGTTAAGGCTCCAATAAGTCAGGAAATAAAAAATATATGCAGTTGTCCAGCCCGAGGGGAACATTTTGTCGGTTTCAAGAGGCGATTTATCAACGACCTAAAATTAGGGAACCAGGAAGGGGAGGGCCCAAACATATCCGCTGGAAGCGACGGTGCACGTATTATACCAGGACGACACCTACCAGAAAAATTCCCCAAACTGCAAAGGTGCGGACTGTGGACCAAAAGGGGCATAAGAAAGGACACCATATATCCGTGCGACACCGGCCTGTGCAGAAAGGATTGCTTCACAGCGTACAAACACACATCTATGGATCATTTTATTGTTTTTTTTACCCCATTATACCACTGGACTATGCCCCTGATGTACTCTGCCCAGCTTACATGTACCCCCACACTATAAATGGAAACACCAGTAATACTCAAACAAATCTACTACCAAGCAAAATACGCTCTCCAAAAGCCAAGTGGCGTTCCCTCCCATCTGAACCCTACAGCGTGCCCAAAGAGCAGTTTCCTTCCACATATATGGCATCGCCATACCCGGGAGAACCCTTTTAACAGTTTTTGGGGTTTGTGTCTCCAGTGGCATAAGCTGGGCATTAGATATTTGCCACTGAAATGGCATATCTAGGGAAAAATATAAATTTTTAATTTGCACCATCCGCAGCGCGTTCATTTATGGAAAAGAACTGTGGGGTGAAATGCTCACTACACCCCTTAATAAATGCATTGAGGGGTGCAGCTTCCAAATGGGGTCACTTCTCGGGTTTCTTTTTATTATTTCACGTCAGAGCCTCTGCAATTGTGAACCAATACTTTGTAAATCGCCAAATTAGGCCTCAATTTCACATGGTACGCTTTCACTCCTGAGCCTGGTCGAATGTCCAGGCAAAAGATTAGGGCCACATGTAGGGTGTTTCTGAAACCGGGAAACACAGCATAATAATTAGAGAGCTGTCTTGTTATGGTGGCACAAGCTAGGCGCCACATATTGGCATATCTATGGAAAAAATCCAGTTTTCACTAATTTCTACAAAACACCTACAGGGTTAACATGCTTAATACACTACTAGGTAAATGCATTGAGGGGTGTAGTTTCCAAAATGGGGTCACTTCTGGGGGGTTTCCACTGTTTTGGTCCCACAGGCGCCCAGAAACCAATCCAGCAAAATCTGCACTCCAAATGGCGCTCCTTCCCTTCTGAGCCCTGCCGTGTGCCCAAACAGCAGTTTATGACCACATATGGGGTATTTTCCGTACTCGGGAGAAATTGCTTTACTTATGTTGGGTTCTTTTTTTCCTTTATTTGTTGAGAAAATGAGAAATTTTGCGCTAAAGCTACGTCTTATTGAAGAAAAAGGATTGTTTTTATTTTCACTGCCCAATTCTAATAAATTCTATGAAACATCTATGGGGTCAAAATGCTTACTACACCCCTAGATGAATTCCTTAAGGGGTGTAGTTTCCTAAATGGAGTCACTTTTTGGGCGTCTTCATTGTTTTGTCCCCTCAGGGGCTTTGCAAATGTGACATGGCCTCTGCAAACCATTCCTGCTAAATGTGAACTCCAAAAGCCAAATGGTGCTCCATCCATTCTAAGCCCTGCCGTGTGTCCAAACAGCCATTTATTACCACATGTGGGGTATTGTTTTACTCTGGAGAAATTGATTTACAAATTTGGTGGTGCTTTTTCTCCTTCAGTCCTTGTGGAAATGAGAAAAAATTAGCTAAACCTACATTTTCTTTGAAAAACTTTAGATTTTAATTTTCACGGCCTACTTCCAATAATTTCTGTAAAAAACCTGTGCGGTCAAAATGCTCACTATACCCCTAGATAATTTCCTTGAGGTGTCGTTTCCCAAATGGGGTCACTTTTGGGGGATTTCCACTGTTTTGGTACCGCAAGAGCCCTTCAAACCTGACATGGTGCCTAAAATATATTGTAATAAAAATAAGGCCCCAAAATCCACTAGGTGCTCCTTTGTTCTGAGGCCGGTGCTTCATTCCAGTAGCACGCTATGGCCACATGTGGGATATTTCCTAAAACTGCAGAACCTGGGCAATAAGTATTGAGTTGCATTTCTCGGGTAAAACTTTGTGTTCTAAAGAAAATTGGATTAAAAATTAATTTCTGAAAAAAAAAATGAAATTTGTAAATTTCACCTCCTACGTTGATTTAATTCCTGTGAAAAGTCTAAAGGGTTAAGAAATTTTCTAAATGCTGTCTTGAATACTTTGAGGGCTGAAGTTTTTAAAATGGGGTGACTTTTTGGGGGTTTCTAATCTATAAGGCCCTCAAAGCCACTTCACATCTGAACTGGCCCCTGTAAAAATAGCCTTTTGAGATTTTCTTGAAAATGTGAGAAATGGCTGCTAAAGTTCAAAGCCTTGTAACGTCCCAGAAAAATAAAATGATGTTCAAAAAACGATGCCAATCTAAAGTAGACATATGGGGGCTGTTAATTAGCAACAATTTTGTGTGTAATAACTGCCTGTCTTACAAGCAGATAGATTTTAAGTTGAGAAAAATGATAATTTGTGCAATTTTTGTGCTAAGTTTTGGTGTTTTTCACAATTAAATATGGCATGACCTAGCAGGCATTTACTACAGGCAGACCTGGGAGCCTTTATTAGGCCCCCGGCTACCATCGGAGACAGACACTCGGCGATCTCGCTGGGTGTCAGTGGGATGAGAGGGAGCTCCCTCCCTCTTTCCAAAACCACTCAGATGCGGCGATCGTTATTGAGCCCCGCATCAGAGGGGTTAAACAGGGATGTCCCCAGCTACCTCTGTCAGCTGAGAGCAGGGAGATTTAACGGCTCCCTGTTCTGTTTATTCCGATGCAGCGCCGTAAAAAGGCTATTGCATTGGAATAAAGCCCATTAGTGGCCGCCGTAAAAACACTATGGGGCGGTCACTAATGGGTTAAAAGACATACGTTGTGGTTTGGTTTGTTTTTTCTTCTTAGATGTAGGAGTGCTTGTTTTTTGCAGGAGAAGTTGTGGTTTTTCATGGCACCATTTATTGAAGTGCTAAAGCTGAAAAAAATATTTGTGGGCTGGAATGGGCACAACCGCAGTTCCGCCATTTTTTTGGGGGGTTTTGTTTCTATGGCATCCATCAGGTGGTAAACACTGTGTTCATCTTATTTTACAAGTTGATATGATTATGGTGATCCCAAATTTTCTTTTCTTTTTGTTTTTTTATGTTTTACTGCTTTTAGAAGGAAAAAACTGCTTAAAAAAATAAATATAGTTTTGTGCCGCCATATTCTGAGACCCATAACATTTATTTTTTATTTTTCTGTCAATTGAATGATGTAAGGGCTTTTTTTGCAGGACGAGCTGTAGTTTTTGCCAATACCATTTTATTTTTGGTGTACATGCGACTTTTTGATCACTTTTTATTCTATTTTTCTTGGAGTGCTAAGGGGACCAAAAAACAGCAATTTGCATATACACTACCGTTCAAAAGTTTGGGGTCACCCAGACAATTTTGTGTTTTCCATGAAAACTCACACTTATATTTATCAAATGAGTTGCAAAATGACTAGAATATATAGTCAAGACATTGACAAGGTTAGAAATAATGATTTTTATTTCAAATAATAATTTTCTCCTTCAAACTTTGCTTTCGTCAAAGAATGCTCCATTTGCAGCAATTACAGCATTGCAGATCTTTGGCATTCTAGCTGTTAATTTGCTGAGGTAATCGGGAGAAATTTCACCCCATGCTTCCAGAAGCCCCTCCCACAAGTTGGATTGGCTTGATGGGCACTTCTTGCGTACCATACGGTCAAGCTGCTCCCACAACAGCTCTATGGGGTTGAGATCTGGTGACTGCGCTGGTCACTCCATTACAGATAGAATACCAGCTGCCTGCTTCTTCCCTAAATAGTTCTTGCATAATTTGGAGGTGTGCTTTGGGTCATTGTCCTGTTGTAGGATGAAATTGGCTCCAATCAAGCGCTGTCCACAGGGTATGGCATGGCGTTGCAAAATGGAGTGATAGCCTTCCTTATTCAAAATCCCCTTTACCTTGTACAAATCTCCCACTTTACCAGCACCAAAGCAACCCAGACCATCACATTACCTCCACCATGCTTGACAGATGGCGTCAGGCACTCTTCCAGCATCTTTTCAGTTGTTCTGCGTCTCAGAAATGTTCTTCTGTGTGATCCAAACACCTCAAACTTCGATTCGTCTGTCCATAACACTTTTTTTCAATCTTCCTCTGTCCAATGTCTGTGTGCTTTTGCCCATATTAATCTTTTCCTTTTATTAGCCAGTCTCCGATATGGCTTTTTCTTTGCCACTCTGCCCTGAAGGCCAGCATCCCGGAGTCGCCTCTTCACTGTAGACGTTGACACTGGCGTTTTGCAGGTACTATTTAATGAAGCTGCCAGTTGAGGACCTGTGAGGCGTCTATTTCTCAAACTAGAGACTCTAATGTACTTGTCTTGTTGCTCAGTTGTGCAGCGGGGCCACCCACTTCTTTCTACTCTGGTTAGAGCCTGTGTGTGCTGTCCTCTGAAGGGAGTAGTACACACCGTTGTATGAAATCTTCAGTTTCTTGGCAATTTCTCGTATGGAATAGCCTTTATTTCTAAGAACAAGAATAGACTGTCGAGTTTCACATGAAAGCTCTCTTTTTCTAGCCATTTTGAGAGTTTAATCGAACCCACAAATGTAATGCTCCAGATTCTCAAGTAAGGTCAGTTTTATAGCTCCTCTAAACAGCAAAACAGTTTACAGCGGTGCTAACATAATTGCACAAGTGTTTTCTAATCATCCATTAGCCTTCTAACACAGTTAGCAAACACAATGTACCATTAGAACACTGGAGTGATGGTTGCTGGAAATGGGCCTCTATACACCTATGTAGATATTGCATTAAAAACCAGACGTTTGCAACTAGAATAGTCATTTAGCACATTAACAATGTATAGAGTGTTTTTCTGATTAACCCCTTCCCGCTCCTGGACGTACTATTACGTCATGGCAGCTGTATCGTTCGCGCTCCATGACGGAATAGTACGTCTCGGGAGTAACGGCCGTTTCGGCCGTCCTCCCATCACATACAGGAGCTGTGACAGCTGCTGTCTTGTTCAGCAGCTGTCACAGCTCCTACAGCGGGGACCGATCGCTGTGTCCCCACTGATTAACCCCTTAACAGCCGCGTTCTATAGAGATCGCGGCTTTTTAGGGGTTAAGCTGCCATCGCCGGCCTGCTACACGATAGCGGCCGGCGATGGTGACTATGGCAACCGGACACCAAACAATGGCGTCCGGCTATGCCATAGACGGAAGCCTAGTGGGTCCTGACAACGTCAGGACCCACTATGCTTGCTGTCAGTGAGTAGCTGACAGTTCTAATACACTGCACTACGCATGTAGTGCAGTGTATTAGAATAGCGATCAGGGCCTCCTGCCCTCATGTTCCCTAGTGGGACAAAGTAATAAAGTAAAAAAAAAGTTAAAAAAAGATGTGTAAAAATAAGAAAATAAAAGATTTAAAAGTATTAAAAGTAAAAATCCCCCTTTTTCCCTTATCAGTCCTTTTATTATTAATAAAAATATATAAACAAATAAACTATACATAATTGGTATCGCCGCGTCCGTAACGGCCTGAACTACAAAATTATTTCATTATTTATCCCGCACGGTGAACGCCGTAAAATAATAATAAACCGTACCACAATCACAATTCTTTGGTCACTTCGCCTCCCAAAAAATGGAATAAAAAGAGATCAAAAAGTCGCATGTACCGAAAAATGGTACTGATCGAAACTACAGTTCGTTACGCAAAAAATAAGTCCTTGCACGGCGTTATTGATTGAAAAATAAAAAAGTTCTGGCTCTTAGAATAAGGTAACACAAAAAGTGAATGATTGTTTACAAAACGTATTTTATTGTGCAAACGCCATAAGACATAAAAAAAAACTATAAACATCTGGTATCGCCGTAATCGTATCGCCCCGCAGAATAAAGTGAATATGTCATTTATAGCACACGGTGAACGCTGTAGAAAAAAAAGAATAAAAAAACAATAGTAGAATTGCTGTTTTTTAGTCACCACGCCACCTAAAAATAGAATAAAAACTGATCAAAAAGCCGCATGCACCCCAAAAAAACTACAATGCATTCCTCAAGGGGTCTAGTTTCCAAATTGGGGTCACTTTTGGGGGGTTCCCAATGTTTTGGCACCACAAGACCTCTTCAATCCGGACATGGTGCCTAATAAAAAAGAGGTCTCATAATCCGCTAGGTGCTCCTTTGCTTCGGAGGCCGATGCTTCAGCCCATTACCGCCCGAGGGCCACATGTGGGATATTTCTCAAAACTGCAGAATCTGGGCAATAAGTATTAATTTGCGTTTCACTGATAAATCCTTTTGTGTTATAAAAAAAATGGTATAAAGAGGATTTTCTGACAAAAAAAATATGTAAATTTCACCTCTACTTTGCTCTAAATTTCTGTGAAACACCTAAAGGGTTCATAAACTTTCTAAATGCTGTTGTGAATACTTTGAGGGGTCTAATTTCTAAAATGGGGTGTTTGATAGGGGTTTCTAATATATGGGCCCCTCAAAGCAACTTCAGAACTGAACTGGAACCTAAAAAAAAAAAAAAATGAGGCAATACTTCGCTTCTTACATTATACTGATAATGAGCCGTGCCCACACCGAGATGACCCCAGTTTCGACCGTTTGTATAAACGGAGACCCCTATTAGACCGTTCCAGTGCCCGGTTTTCCCAAGCATACACCCCCGAGAAGTGTATTTCTATTGATGAGTCCCTGGTATATTTTAAAGGGAGGGTTCAATTCCGAGAGTACCTGCCGGGTAAGAGGGCAAGGTATGGCGTGAAGATGTATAAGCTGTGCGAGAGTGCATCAGGGTATACCTACAGGTTTAGGATATATAAAGGAAAGGCCACCCCCAAACCAGACTGCATCCTGGACTACAATAGGTACATGGGAGGGATGGACTTGTAAGATCAAATCCTGAAGCCCTACAGCGCCATGCAGTGTGGTATAAGAAGCTGGCCGGGCACATCATACAGATGGCTTTGTACAATGCGTACGTGCTGCATCGATGTGCAGGCCAGACGGGAACTTTCCTGGAATTTCAAGAGGTGATTATCAAGAACCTAATCTTTAGGGACCAAGAAGGGGGGGCACCCAGTACTTCTGGAAGCGGGGCCACACGCATCGTACCAGGGCGGCAACACTTTCCAGGAGAAGTTCCCCAAACTATCAAGAAGGGAAATAGTCAATAGAGGTGCAAAGTCTGCTATAAGAGGGCGATAAGGGATGACACAATATATCAATGTGACACGTGTCCCGAATAACCAGAGCTCTGTATGAAAGAGTGTTTTAAAATTTATCATACATCCCTTGGTTTATAATTTACCCCAATTTTACTTACCCTGATGCACTCCGCACAGCTTATCCCCCCTCGTCTTTCCCCTCTGAGCCCTGCTGTGTGCCCAGGCAGCTAACAGCCACATGTAGGGTATTTCCATACCCGGGAGAACCCACATTACAGTTTATGGGGTGTAGGTCTCCGGTCACAATGCTCACTACACCTCTAGATGAATGCCTTAAGGGTGTAGTTTTTAAAACGGGGTCACTTCTTGCGGGTTTCAACTGTACTGGTACCTCAGGTGCTTCTGCATACATGACTTCGCACTAGAAAATCCCCAGTAGGCCAAATGATGGTCCTTTCCTTCTGAGCCCTCCCATGGGCCCAAACGGCAGTTTATCACCACAAATGGGGTATTGCCGCACTCAGGACAAATTGGGCAACAAAATGGAGTATTTTATTTCTTGTGAAAATAAGAATTTTTGAGCTAAAATGACATATTATTGGAAAAAATATATATTTTTTTTAATTCCCAGCCCAATTCAAATAAGTTCTGTGAAGAAACTATGTGGTCTAAATGGTCACATTACCCATAAATGATTTCCTTGAGGGGTGTAGTTTCCAAAATGGGGTCACTTCTGGTGGGTTTCCATTGCTTTGATACCTCTGGGGCTCTGCAAATGCGACATGGCACCCGAAAACCAAACCAGCAAAATCTGTACTCCAAAGAACACACAGCGCTCCTTCCCTTCTGAGGCCTCCCATGGGCCCAAACGGCAGTTTATTGCCACAAATGGGGTATTGCTGCACTCAGGAGAAATTGGGCAACAAAATTGAGCATTTTGTTCCCTGTGAAAATAAGAAATTTTGATGAAATTTTTTCCAATAAGATGTAATTTTTTATTTTTTTAATGTCACAGCCCAATTGAAATAGGTGCTGTGAAAAAACTGTGTGCTCAAAATGCTAACAACAACCATAAATGAATTCCTTGAGGGGTGTAGTTTCCAAAATGGGGTCACTTTTGGTGGGTTTCCATTGCTTTGATACCCCTGAGGCTCTGCAAATGCGACATGGCACCCGAAAACCAATCCAGCAAAATCTGGACTCCAACAAACATATAGCGCTCCTTTCCTTCTGAGCCCTCCCATGGGCCCAAACGGCAGTTTATCACCACAAATGGGGTATTGCCACACTAAGGACAAATTGGTCAACAAAATGGGGTATTTTGTTCCCTGTGAAAATAAGAAATTTTGATCACAAATGACATTTTATTGGAAAAATGTCATTTTTTTTTCATTTCACAGCCCAATTCAAATACATGCTGTGAAAAAACTGTGCGGTCAAAATGGTAACAACAACCATAAATGAATTCCTCGAGGGGTGTAGTTTCCAAAATGGGGTCACTATTGGGGGATTCCTACTGTTTTGACACTTCAACACCTCTTCAAACCTGGCATGCTGCCTAAAATATATTGTAATAAAAAAGAGGACTCAAAATGCACTAGGTGCTTCTTTGCTTCTAGGGCTTGTGTTTTAGTCCACGAGCGCAGTAGGGCCACATGTGGGACATTTCTAAAAACTGCAGAATCTGGACAATACATATTTAGTAGTGTTTCTCTGGTAAAACCTTCTGTGTTACAGAAAAAAAAATGAATAAAATTGAAATTCAGCAAGAAAAATGAAATTTGCAAATTTCACCTCCACTTTGCTTTAATTCCTGTGAAATGCCTGAAGGGTTAAAAAACTTTCTAAATGCTGTTTTGAATACTTTGAGGGGTCTAGTTTTTAAAATGGGGTGTTTTATCAGGGTTTCTAATACATAGTGCCCTCAAAGCCACTTCAGAACTCAAGAGGTACCTTAAAAAAAAGGCATTTGAAATTTTCTTAAAAATATGAGAAATTGCTGTTTATGTTCTAAGCCGTGTAACGTCTAAGAAAAATAAAAGAATGTTCAAAAAACGATGCCAATCTAAAGTAGACATATGGGAAATGTGAAGTAGTAACTATTTTGGGTGGTATAACCGTCTGTTTTACAAGCAGATGCATTTAAATTTAGAAAAATGCAATTTTTTCAAAATTTTCTCTAAATTTTGCAATTTTTCACCAATAAACACTGAATATATCGACCAAATTTTACCACGAACATGAAGCCCAATGTGTCACGAGAAAACAATCTCAGAATCGCTGGGATAGGTTTAAGCATTCCGACGTTATTACCACATAAAGTGAAATATGTCAGATTTGAAAAATGGGCTCTGAGCCTTAAGGCCCAAACTAGGCTGCGTCCTTAAGGGGTTAATTTAATGTTATCTTCATTGAAAAAACTGCTTTTCTTGCAAAAATAAGGAAATTTCTAAGCGACCCTAAATTTTTGAACGGTAGTGTACACCGCGTTCCAAATTATTATGCAAATGTTGTTTTCCGCTGATTTTCCTAAATAGTCGATGCAAATGACAGTCCGTATAATCTTCAAGCCATCAACCGTTGGAGTATAATGCAAATTTTATTGAACTAATCTCCTAATGATAACAGTTTTTTTTTTTGAGATGGTGCATTGTCATGCATGAAGATAATTTTGCTACGGAAGGCACGGTTCTTCTTTTTGTACCACGGAAGAAAGTGGTCAGTCATACTTTGCAGAGGTCATTTTCACACCGTCAGGGACCCTAAAGGGGCCTACCAGCTCTCTCCCCATGATTCCAGCCCAAAACATGACTCCGCCACCTCCTTGCTGACGTCGCAGCCTTGTTGGGACATGGTGGCCATTCGCCAACCATCCACTACTCCATCCATCTGGACCATGCAGGGTTGCACGGCACTCATCAGTAAACAACACGGTTTAAAAATTAGTCTTCATGTATTTCTGAGCCCACTGCAACCGTTTCTGCTTGTGAGCATTGTTTATGGGTGGCCAAATAATATCTTTATGCACACTTGCAAACCTCTGGAGGATCCTACACCTTGAGGTTCGCGGGACTCCAGAGGCACCAGCGGCTTCAAATACCTGTTTGCTGCTTTGCAATGGCATTTTAGCAGTTGCTCTCCTAATCCTATTAATTTGTCTGGGAGAAACCTTCCTCATTATGTCTTTATCTGAACGAACCCGTCTGTGCTCTGAATCAGCCACATATCTTTTCACAGTACGATGATCACGCTTAAGTTTTCTTGAAATATCCAATGTTTTCATACCTAGTGCAATACCTTGGACAATTTCACGCTTTTCTGCAGCAGAGTGATCCTTTTTCTTTCCCATATTGCTTGAAACCTGTGGCCTGCTTAATCATGTGGAATGTCCTTCTTAAGTAGTTTTCCTTTGATTGGGCACACCTGGCAAACTATCACAGGTGTCTGAGATTGATTACACTGATCCAAAGAGCCCTAAGGCTGGGTTCACACGACCTATTTTCAGACGTAAACGAGGCGTATTATGCCTCGTTTTACGTCTGAAAATAGGACTACAATACATCTGCCCATTCATTTGAATGGGATTGCCGACGTACTGTGCAGACAACCTGTAATTTACGCGTCGTCGTTTGACAGCTGTCAAACGACGACGTGTAAATTGACTGCCTCGGCAAAGAAGTGCAGGACGCTTCTTTGCTACGTAATTTGAGCTGTTCTTCATTGAAGTCAATCAAGACCAGCTCAAGATTTACGAGCGTCAAAGACGCCTCGCATAATGCGAGGAGGAGCTTTTACATCTGAAAGGACACAGCTGTTTTCTCCTGAAAACAGTCTGTTTTTTCAGACGTAAAAGCAAGCTAGCGTGTGCACATACCCTAAGACACAATACCATCCATGAGTTTAATTGAAAAACGAATAATTAAATGTTTGACACTTAAATCCAATGTGCATAATAATTTGGAACACCGTGTATATAATTTTTTTATGCCACTAACCGAGTGGGTTAAACAATGCTATATTGTGATATTTTGGACTTTTACAGATGCGGCGATACCAGTTATGTTAAAGGGGTTTTACAAGTTTTTTTATTTTTTTAAATCACTGCAACGCTTCTCAATTTATCAATTAACCACTTAGTGACTAAACCTGTTTTGGCCTTAAAGAGGCTCTGTCACCACATTATAAGTTCCCTATCTTCTACATAATGTGATTGGCGCTGTAATGTAGATTACAGCAGTGTTTTTTTATTTAGAAAAACGATAATTTTTGACGGAGTTATGACCTATTTTAGCTTTATGCTAATGACTTTCTTAATGGACAACTGGGCGTGTTTTACTTTTTGACTAAGTGGTCGTTGTGGAGAGAAGTGCATGACGCTGACCGATCAGCGTCATAGACTTCTCTCCATTCATTTACACAGCACATGGCGATATAGCTATATCACTATGTGCAGCCACATACACACATATTAACGTTACTGCAGTGTCCTGCTTACGGGAAGGTGCCCGTGCCTTTGAAAAAGATAGAACATGTCCTATTTCGGGCCGTAATTACGGCACGGGCAGCCCATAGAAGTCTATGGGGCTCCCGTAATTACGGATGATTACGTGTGTGCACCCGTAATTACGGGAGCGTTGCTAGGCGACGTCCGTAAATAGTCACTGTCCAGGGTGCTGAAAGAGTTAAACGATCGGCAGTAATTGTTTCAGCACCCTGGACAGTGACTTCCGATCACAATATAGATAGATAAAGCTGTAAAAAAAAAGACGTTCATACTTACCCAGAACTCCCTGCTTCTTCCTCCAGTCCAGCCTCCTGGGATGACGTTACAGCCCATGTGACCGCTGCAGCCAATCACAGGCTGCAGCGGTCACATGGACTGCCGCGTCATCCAGGGAGGTCGGACTGGATGTCAAGAAAGGGACGCGTCACCAAGACAACGGCCGGGTAAGTATTAATTTCTTTTACTTTTATTACGGAAAGGGCTGTCCCTTCTCTCTATCCTGCACTGATAGAGAGAAGGGCTGCCGATTAGTGCAGTGCAATTTTGCAGCCAAAAACGTGCCCGTAAATACGGGTGACACCGGACCCGTATTTACGGGCACGGGTCCGTGAATACTGGTGCAATACGGGTCGAATACGTGTGACCAAGGATCCGTATTTACGCCATTATTTACGGGTGGACAAATACGGTCGTGTGCATGAGGCCTAAGCCTGTTAAATAAAATCATGCTTAAAGAGGCTGTCACCAGATTAGAAGTGCCCTATCTCCTATATAATCTGATCGGCGCTGTAATGTAGATAAAAGTGGTTTTTATTTTGAAAAACGATCAATTTTGAGCAAGTTATGAACAATTTTTTAGATTTATGCCAATTCGTTTCTTAATCGACAACTGGGCGTTTTTTACCAACTGGGCATTGTAAAGTGAAGTGTATAAGGCTGATGAATCAGCGTCATACACTTCTCTCCATTCATTTCCATCTGTATTCACAGCACAGCGTGATCTCGCGAGATCACGCTGTGCTGTCACATACACCCACAGTAACTTTACCGAAGTGTCTTGAGAGTAAATAGACATTGCCTCCAGCAAGGATTCGATGTCTATTCACACTCCCAGCACTTCAATAAAGTTTCTCTGGGACTTAATAACAGCACAGTGTGACCTCGTGAGTTCACGCTGTGCTGTGATTTAAGTCCCACAGAAACTTTACCGAAATGTTGGGAGTGTGAATAGACCTCGCATCCTGGCTGGAGGCAATGTCGATTCTCTCTCAAGACACTTCTGTGAAGTTACTGTGGGTGTATGTGACCGCACAGCGTGACCTCTCAAGATCACTCTGTGCTGCGAGAACAGCTAAAAATGAATGGGGAGAAGTGTATGACGCTGATTGTTCAGCGTAATACACTTCTCTTTACAATGTCCAGTTGGTAAAAATGTAAACGCCCAGTTGTCTATTAAGAAACAAATTAGCATAAATCTAAAATTGCGCATAACTTGCTCAAAATTGATCGTTTTTCAAAATAAAAACAACTGTTCTCTACATTACAGCGCCGATCAGATTATGTAGGAGATAGGGCACTTATAATCTGATGACAGAGCCTCTTTAAAGGGGCTGTGGCGCCACAGACCTTTTTATGGTGTATTCACAGTATATGCCATTAATGTCTGATAGGTGCAGGTCCCAGAGGTGGCACCCACATCGATCTCCGAAACGGGGGTTCTCCAACCCCCATCCCGCCTGGTGAGGTGGCATCCAGGCGTAGAATATGTGCAAATCGGGACGGGAATCTACAAACAGAGATCGCTGAGCTACACTGTTTCAGTCCCTCTCATATAAGTGAATTAAATTTTATAATAGTTAAAATCAATCAGTAGTTAAAATTAATCGCTAGCACAACAAAAAAAATCTCATTGTATCCCTAGCCTAAGCCCAGCACAACTCTGCCTGTGCACATGAAAGGGGTAATGGTTACAGGTTGTGAGAATCAAGATCTTGGTATTCACAGGAAAAGGAGGGGGAGAGAGCTTTGCAAAACATACCTCCCTCATGTGCCTCTCACTTTAGCAGCCCTGATAAGACCAGACACTCTGCCTGTGAAAGGGTTACAGCGGTTGTCTGGGCATTTTTTATTTATGGCCTGTTCTTAGGATAATACAAATCAAAAAAGTTGGTCAGCTCCTCCTAAAACATGAAATATATATATGCAGGTGAAAATCCACCGTGACTAATGTATTACCAGTAACAAGAAAATGCAGATGCACACCGCAGGCGCTATATATATACATACACACACACTTATTGTTTATTATGCATTTTTATTGCATTACTGCTATAGTTATGTTAATAACTGAGGCTTTTAGCGCTCCGTTTGATCAAAATGAACATTATATCCCTATTTTGGAGACTTTCCTCTCGCTCTTGGGCTGAGCAATAAAAATACATAATAAACAATAAGTGTGTGTGTATATATCATATATCTCATATCTCTATCTTAGTGCCTGCGGTGTGCATCTGCATTTTCATGTTGCTGTTCTTAGGATAGGCCATCAATATCTGATCGGTGGTAGTCCAACTCCCGGGATTGCCGTTCTGGTACCATTCAAGTAAATGGGACTGAGCTGAAAGCTCAGGCACAGCTGCTACGAAAGTATCCAGCGCTGTGCATGCAAGGAAAAGGCTGTGACGACTAACGCTGTGGCCCCTTCTGTCAGCTGATTGTGGGGGTCCCGGGAGTTGGACCCCCACCAATCGGATATTGATGGCCTATCCTAAAAATAGGCCATCAATTTAAAATGCCCGTACAACCGCTTTAAAGAGGCTCTGTCACCAGATTAAAAATACCCTATCGCCAACATCATTTTATCGGCGCTGGAATGTAGTTAACAGCAGTGTTTTTTATTTTGAGAAACTATCTTTTTTCCAGGAAGTTATGACCTTTACTACGTTTATGCAAATTAGTTTCTTAATGCCCAAGTGGGCGTTTTTTTTAAACTTTTAACCTAGGAGCACTGATCAGCGGAATCCCAAGCCACTTAACAATGTGGTATTGTTATTAATGATCCCACTATAAGCGTAGTGCAAAACTGTGGCTGTAGCTAAATATAAGTAAAGGACATCCTTGTGATGTCTACGCAGTCATGTGACAAATGTAATGTGTGAGCACATGAACGTATCGGCGCCGTGCCTTAAGGGACGTGATGTACCAAGAACAAACTTCTGCTATATTATTTTTTGTAAATCCCTTACCTGGTGCAAAGGTAGTAAAGTTACAATACTGGTAAATTGCTGCTTCTCCTTTTACCAAATAATTTCTCTCCGAATACCCTTTCAGTGCCACTGTCTTTAGGGAAAGAAAGAAATTGGGGCCTCTAGTTTTGAGGACCATGTCCGATTTAAATATTCATCTTTTGAGCGGCTTTACCCAATTTATTACTATAATTTTGTACGTTCAGCTTGAATTCTCTTAAAACAGAACTTCTAGAGTTTTCCCATGCAATAGTGTTCGTGATATTGGCCCTTTACGATTGCACAATGCTGGTTAATATCTAACTCCGTTTGAAACCGCATTGGAAATTTGACTGTTATGTTACCTGATGACAAATTGAATTTTCCTGAAAACTAGTTGAAGCGGTCCACTCTGGATTTAGCAAACCCATTGAGATTGCTGGATGAAAAAGTTTCTGCAGTGCAGAAGGCACATTCAGGACAAATGTTATCAGATGCTCTCCCAAGATAGTGATTTTCTACATGTACTGTAAATGAGCTTTGTTCCGTTCATTGTTTATTATAGTGAAATATATAAATTCCTGATTGTAGTGTTGCTGTAAGGCTTTATTCACATGACTGGGTCCGGGTGTCAGCCGGTTTTGGTTTTTCTCTCGACCGTTTTGCATCCGTTCTGGGGCTGGTTTCCGTTTTTAACGGCCAATTATGACCCATTTTGCATCGCTATTTCACTGCATTGTTTTTTATTTTTGTTTAGTTTTTTTTTTCATACCGGTTACCATGACCTTGCAACCATTGAACCGTGTACTGAAGCTTTGGCTGACTTCTCTGTAATTCGGACAGCAATCGCAGATGTTGATGCGCCACGCTGCCCCCTTTTAGGTAGTGCAACGCTGCCCCCTTGTAGGTAGCACCAATGTAGCTCCTTGTAGGAGCGAAATCCGCCTCAGAAGTTGCCCCTGATGTCTCTGTCCATAAATGGATAGTGACTTCAGGGGCTTCTCCTGGAGCGGAATCTCTGGCTAGTGTGTCAGCAACGCTCTGGCCGGGGACTCCGCTTCAGGAGTTGCCACTGATGTCGCTGTCCATATATGGATAGTGATGTCATGGCCAATTTGCATCCATGTGGGACCTGTTCTCATGGATCCCTCTTAGACTTGAGTCTATTGAGGGATCTGGGAAAACATGCAAAAATAGGACGTGTCGGCAAAAAAACGGCCGTGTGAATAGCCCCATAGACCTGCATTTATTTAAATCAGCTGTGTGACAGCCGTTAAAAAATCGTCACACGGCTGAGTTTCCCCGGAGGTTTGAATAGGGCCGAAGTCCTATACATAGATCTTCTGGTGTTCATGTGAATGAACTCTGGTTCTCTGCATTCTTTGACTCCCTAAGGCCGTATTCACACGAGCGTGTGCGTTTTGCACGCGCAAAAAACGCGGCGTTTTGCGCACACAAAAGGTGCATAACCGCTCTGTGTCTCAGCAGCGTATGATGCGTGGCTGCGATATTTTCGCGCAGCTGCCATCATTATGACACTCTGTATGTTTGTAAACAGAAAAGCACGTGGTGCTGTTCTGTTTTCATTCATAGTTTTTACTGCTGTTGCGCGAATCACGGGCGTCACACATATGCTTCCGTGTGCTGCGCGTGATTTTCACGCACATATTGACTTCAATGGATGCGTGATGCTCGAAAACCGCACAAATATAGGACATGCCGTGAGTTTTACGCAGCGGACACACGCTGCGTGAAAATCACGGACTGTCTGAACGGCCCCATTGACTAACATAGGTCCGTGCAAGGCGCGTGAAAATCACTTGCGTTGCACGGACGTATCTTACGTTCGTCTGAATAAGCCCTAAGTGGGAGGCACTTGTCACTCGGGAGCACAGTGATGGCTCTAATATATTTCTGAAGCGTTTGTGTACAATTTATTTTTTAATGTTTTGGGGTGTTTTTTGTAAAAATTTCACAGGATGCTTATTTGAATGTGGCACCAGCTTATTGTTATGGAATTGCAAGGTGAGCAATTCCCCAGAGGCTGCCGGAGATTGCTGGGAGAAATGTACAAATAAATCCGCAACCTCATATCCTTCACAACTCTGATCGACAGAGTCTTAGGCAATTCTAAGGTTTTCGCTAGAGCTGAACGGAAGGCTGGATGGTTTTTGCTGCATAGAACCCAGGTTGTCTTAGCAGAGTTCAATGTTGGATAAGAGGTGCAATTCAGGCAAACCTGAACAGGAACCAGACGACCAGAGGGTAAAAATAGCGTCAAACAGTAAGCAAGTGGATATCGTGTAGTATAAAGCAGAGGTCCGAACCAACCGGGAGCAGATAATCAAAATCCGTAAACAAAGGGTTATCCATATACACGCCGAGGTCAACTTCCAAAAAGTCCAGAAGTCAGAGGTAAAGGGTGTAGGTAAGTAGCTTGATCAAAACACATACAGACAGGATAATCACAAGCCAAGAACAGGTGGAGGAGGTCAGATATAAATTCTAAGGGTATGTGCACACGAGAACGGTCTTTTACATCTGAAAAGACAGACTGTTTTCAGGAGAAAACAGCTGCGTCGTTTCAGACGTAAAAGCTCCTCCTCGCATTATGCGAGGCGTCTTTGATGCCCGTATTCTTGAGCTGCTCTTCATTGACTTCAATGAAGAACGGCTCAAATTACGTTGCAAAGAAGTGTTCTGCACTTCTTTGCCGAGGCAGTCAATTTACGCGTCGTTTGACAGCTGTCAAACGACGATGCGTAAATGACAGGTCGTCGGCACAGTACGTCGGCAAACCCATTCATTTGAATGGGCAGATGTTTGCCGACGTATTGGAGCCGTATTTTCAGACGTAAAACGAGGCATAATACGCCTCGTTTACGCCTGAAAATAGGTTGTGTGAACCCAGCCTAAGCCTTCACCTGATAGGCAGAAGGACAGAGAAAAGAGATGGGCTCAAAGTAAAACCAGAAGTTAGAACAGTAGTCATGGTGATCTTAAGGGAACAGGCATTTTCCTAACTCGTATGCTCTTCTGTCACCTCCCCCTAACAAAAAATAATACTAATATATACTCGTATAATCCGTCAAATGTAAGAGATAATCGCCACGTGTAATAGCGTGCAAAGATTGAACGATAAATAGTTGGATTTCTGTGGATTGTCTACGTGGGTGAAAGATTATAGTTTGTCGCTGCCACAATCCCTTCGTCTAATCAGAAATCTTCCAGTCATTATCAGATCAGTCCTATGCATACCACCTACTAGCTCAGCAATCTTTGTGTGAAATTTCTGTATGGCCAAATAATCAACGATCGCAGCAACAACTGAACAGCGAAAGTCTTATTGTCATGTGTAATAGACCATTTTTCGAGTTGCTAAATTTTTGCTCGTCGCTCATTCATGTAAGAATATATGCCCAGCTCATAGGACCCTAAGGCCCTGTTCACACGGTGGTGTTTTTGCTGTGGAACCCGGCGCGGATTTGACTGCAAAATTCTGCCTCCCATTCATTTCAACTGGAGTCAGACGCTGCTTTTTCCTGCTGGCTGATTTTCTTTTCAGCTAGCGGGAAAAAGCAACTTTCCCGATCTTTCTTTGGCGGATTCCGCCCAAGCCTCCCATTGAAGTCAGTGGGAGGAGGAGTCTTCCTGCCGACGGTAGAAAATAATACTGCGGCGGGACCCGCCACGCAATCCGCCATGTGAACTGACCCTAAGAATATGTTCACACAGTCAGAGTTTGCATTGTGAAAATTTTCAATTCATTTTTAACGTGTAGCTAAACGTTTGATAAACTCCTGACGTGTCATAGTGACCTGTCAGAAGTTTTGGATTGGTGGGGGTCTGAGCACGGAGACCCCCACCAATCGCCAGAACGAAGCAGCTGAAGCGCTCATGTGAGCGCTAAGCCGCTTCGTGTCTGTCCGGCTTTTTCCGGAAATAAGTATCGGTGTACGGACTCAATAGAAAGTCTATGGGCTCGTACTCCGATACATCGGCTTTCTGGAAAAAGCCAAAGCAGACCTGAAGCGGCTGAGCGCTCACACGATCGCTTCAGCTGCTTCGTTCTAGCGATTTGGTGGTGGTCTCAGTGCTCGGACCCCCAACAATCCAAACTTCTGACGTGTCACTGACACGTCAGAAGTTTGTCCAACTTTTAGCTACACTTTAAGATAATCTGTGGCAGAAATCTGATCTAAAACTCAGATTTCTGAATAGATTGGCATTAGGATCTGCACATAAAGTTAATTGGAGCTAATTCGTGGCATTTCGGCATGGAAGCCATGCCAATAATAAGCATGCTGTGGATTACTGTGTGTGCGCCAATGAATTCGTTTAATCTGAAATGGATTTCTGATAAAATGTTGACCTCTAGTGGCAAGAATGTAGCCTGCATTACTGCACCTTATAAAAATTGGCTGCAAAGTAAAACTACCTGTTTCATTAAACCCTTTCACTGCAGGGAGATTTGACGCACACAAATAAAATCTGAATTTGTTTTTTTTTTTTGTTTTTTTTTTCTATTTCCTGTTACCCATAGATTTTCTAAATTATAGACACCTGGCACATTGTGAAAATGATGCCCTGTACTTTACACTCATGAGCACCTTCATGCAATTTTGCAAAGAAGTGAAAAGTGTTCTTAAAAAATCAAATAAAAAAAAAATGCATCTAAATTCATGTTTGTGTCTAGAATTCCGACCCAAGCAGAATCTGAGATGCTCAACATCTACTAAAAATGAAAGATGTGCAGAGTCCATACATACCACGTATGTCTACATGCAGATATTTTCACATAGTCACCAGAGCGGAATAGACAAAAAAAAAAACTCTGCCATCCAGATGGCAGTAAACATTCGAGTCAGAGTGGACGAATGGCCCGATTAGGGCCTGTTCACATCACACTTTCTTTTAGTTCATCTGTTCTGTCAGAGGAACAGATAAACGGAAAGTCTAGTTTCCGTTTGCAATACCATTGATTTCAATGGTGGTTTTTTTTTTTAAAGTTTTTGCCTCTGTTCCGCTATGTTTTCGTTTTCCTCACCATTGATCTCAATGATGAGTAAAACTTTGTTAATGGTTTCCGTTAGTCACCGTTGTGACAGGGTCCCATTTGTTTTGACAATCAATAGCGCAGTAGATTTCGCCATTGGTTCCATCAAAACAACGGAGCCCTGTCACAACGGTAACCAACCGAAACGGTTTCCGTTTGCCTTTCCATTGAGGGGTTAACCTGACAGAAGCATCCGACGGAACCCCTCAACGGAAGGGCAACGCTGATGTAAACAGGCCCTTAGCAGTTTTGAAAAACGGAGGTACGTTTAAATATATTCACATATTATTATGTATTTGTACATTTTCTTTGTTTATGTTGCACAGTATCTTTTCTTTGTTGAATAGGAACTGATTGTTTTAGCAGAACTGTGCACTGTGCCATTCCTCTGTTATTCCTCCTAGAAAAATTATAAATAAATAAATAGAAAACTGGATGTTACTGGTACCCTTGTTAGTGTCGTGTCCCTACACACTTTGGCCCTGATTGGACGGTATCAGACTGTGTAGGGACATGCCCCCAACTTAACACCCATTTGTTAATTCATAATTTTCAAGGAGAAATCCGAGTGGAACAACATAATGAAGAGTTCTAAGAAAAGATACTTCAGAATGATTATATTATGGGTAATACAAGTATTTTCTTAAGGCCCAGTTCACATTGCCTGTTGCTACGCTGATTTTGGCCTGTCAACCGCATCGGAATCGGCGCCAAAAAACGTCCGAAACCGCCTCCCATTGATTCATAAAAAAAATGCGGCATGCACTTTCTTGCCTCGGTTACGCCTCTGACCTCCCATTGAAATCAATGGGTGGCAGAGAAAGTGTCTTTCACTGCGTCTTTCTGCCCACGGCGATCAAGAGCTGTGGGGAAAAAAACGCAGCAAAGATCCGGGCAAGAAATTGGACGCAGGTCAAAATCTGCCTCAAAATTCCTGAAAGAATTTTGAGGCAGATTTTTCTGCCTGCAAAAAAACTCAGTGTGAACAAGTCCTAACGGACATGTCGGGAGAGCTGACAGGTCCTCTTTAAGTATGTGTGACCTGTTTTTGGCAGTTGGATACATTTTATATTTTTTGTTAATAAATTCTATTATCTTTATTGTTTTGATGCAGAGTTCTGGAGAGCTGACCCAGAGTGTCGATGACGATTGTTTACTGGATGCCCCTCTCCTACCTTCACAGAAACTTCACGCTGACATCCGACCAACGTTCTACCCTGTCCCTACAGTCAGTGTTAGCATTATCCTAATGCTAATACAGGTAAATAATAAAATATAAACGCTAACAGAATAGACAACTTGCATATGAAAAATGTTGCTATTACTGCAAACACAACATTCTTGATCCAGAGGAAGGCAAAAACCCATATGAGGCAGATGCCAATCGCTCCAAATATGGCAATTCAGAATAAACCATTGGATCAATGTCTCATGTTCAGAATCTAGTACCTAAAACTTGTAATATTATATTTTCCAGTACATCCCTCATGACAGCACTACAGGAGGTTGCCCTCTTGACCTCTGTAGGGACAGGAAGACAGAGAGGTTAAAAGACCCCTCCCACCACCCACTTGCCAGTGTTCTTCCTGTCCCCACAAGGGTCAGGAGCAGAGAGCGTCGCTCCTGTATTAGTGCAGGAAAAAACTCGGGCAGGGGGCAAGATCGGGGGGTCCGTGCACTCCCCCTTCTCTTCCCCCTAAAGCCCAGGCTAACACCCCTCATACGACGGGTCCCTTAGCTCCCTCCCTAAGACACCTACCGGAGGAATCCTAGGCAGGGTTCTGGTAGTGTGTGGGGGCTGGGGTTTCCCAAGCAGGCTTCGGCCGGACCGCGGACCAGGCGGGGACCGGCAGCTCCATAGGCATGGACGCACCGGCAGGGATCCTCGCTGCACCGCATAGCAAGCCTTAGCGCCGGCTATGGCGGCTGCACTCCAGGTACACGCTGGACGAATAGCCGACCGGATATGACGTCGGGCTACTTCCGGTCCGCGGCCATCTTGGAAGGCGGGAAATTCAAAACGCCCGCATTTAAAGGGACACGCACAGGTATGTAGTTAGAGCTGATAACTCTAACTTGGATTTATTTTTTGTGGTTTGCATATTGCATTGCCTGTTACCTGTCGCGATATGGAACTTCCTCGTCCTGATGGAACTCCAGATATGTCCCAGGGTCACGTGAGTCTCACCCTTGGGGAAGGGTATGACCCCTTATGTATGTACACCATACTTTACCTACCTTCTGTTTTCTCTAGGAAAAAGATTTCTCTCAGAGACAAACTGATAAAAAGAAGGTTAAAAAATGTGCGACTTGTGCAAAAAAATTGCCAGAGTCCCATAAAAAACAATTGTGTCAGGATTGTATTGCCAAAATACTAAAGGAGGAACAACCAACGTTCATGTCCGAACTTAGGACTATGATTCGTGAGGAAGTGGGTCAGTCAGTAGCCTCCCTCGCCCCTCCGCAAGAAACTCCCTCACACTCCCGGGCAAAAAGACCACGGATTGAAGTGGATCAAAAATATTGGCCTCCTTCTCAGGGGTCGGACTCTGAACAGGAGTGCTATTACCTATCGGAAGATGAGTTAGAAGAAAGAGACGAACTCTTACCTTCAACTTCTTCCACTCAAGAGAAAAAATTTTTCTTCTCTTCCGAGATGTCTGATACCCTAATTCAAGCAATACGGGAAACTATGGATATTCCCGAAGTGGACCAACCACATACCATCCAGGATGAGATGTTTGGAGGTCTAACGGGAAAGAAAACAAGGGTTTTTCCGGTAAACGAAAATCTTAAAAGAATGGTGACAACTGAATGGGAAGATTCAGAAAAAAGGCTCTTCATTTCAAGAGATTTTAAGAACAGACTTCTCTTTGATCCAGAGGACACTAAGCCTTGGGATGAAATCCCAAAAGTAGATGTCCCAGTCGCCAGGGTTGCTAAAAAAAACGCAATCCCCTTTGAAGATTCCTCTCAGTTGAGGGACGCCATGGACCGAAAGGCAGACGGACTACTAAAAAGAGCGTGGGAATCTTCCTCGGCCTTGATCTCAACTAATATCGCGGCCACATCAGTAGCAAGAGCAATGTTCATATGGCTAAACCAGCTAGAGACCCATCTGATGATGAAGACATCACGACAAGAGCTACTAGAATCTCTACCTTTACTAAAAATGGCAACCGGATTCTTAGTAGACGCTTCAGCGGAATCTATTAGATTTGCTGCCAGGAATGGGGCTCTCTCAAATGCTGCTAGAAGAGCATTATGGCTCAAAATGTGGTCAGGAGATACGAAGTCCAAAAACAAGTTGTGTTCTATCCCATTTACAGGGTCTCTGATGTTCGGTCCTCTCCTTGATAACATACTGGAGAGTGCAACAGATAGAAAAAAGGGGTTTCCTGAAGAGAAACCAAAAAAACCCCCTCAATTTGGAAGATTTCGCCAACAGAGGGATCCTACTTCACAGAACTACAGCGGGAAAGGGAAGTCCGGTCGCTGGAGTTACCCCAAAGGGAAAAGGGGTCGAGGATATCTCCTTAACCCAAATAATTCATTCCAGCCCTCAAAGCAATGACGCCAAGAGTGTGGGGGGAAGACTCCTACAATTTTATCCCGAATGGTCGAGAATAACCCAGAACCCCTGGGTTCTAAAGATAATAGAAGAAGGATACAAAATAGAATTTTCCTCCAGAGAAATTCCTAATAACCCAGTACCAAGCAAAAGATCTTCATCAGGTACTTATCCAGGACGTCCAGAAATTACTCAGATTGAGAGCCATTTCCCCAGTTCCCCACAACGAGATATGCAAGGGCCACTATTCGAAAATCTTCTTGGTCAAAAAACCAGATGGTTCCTACAGGACAATAATCAACCTGAAGTTCCTAAACAAATGGGTGAATTATCGGAAATTCAAGATGGAGTCTATCAGATCGACTACTCCTCTAATAAGGGAAGAGGCATCAATGTGTACGATCGATTTAAAGGATGCGTATTATCACGTTCCTATCCCGCGTACCAGAGATTCCTCAGATTCGCAATTCAGGACGGTCCTTCCATTCTCCACTTCCAGTTTGTCTGCCTCCCTTTCGGCCTTTCCTCCGCCCCCAGAATTTTTACAAAAATTATGGCAGAGATCATGGCATTCATAAGAAGTCAAGGTATAGTAATTATCCCATATCTAGACGACTTCTTGTTGACAGCAGATACTCCTGCTATCTTAGTCAGTCATCAGTCACAGGTTCTTTCCCTACTACAAAAATTGGGATGGATAATCAACTTTCAGAAGTCGAGTCTTCCTCCCCAGAAACAGAAGGTCTTCTTAGGAGTACTGCTAGACTCCTCCCTTCAACATTCCTTCCTCCCAAGAGAGAAACAAATACTCCTACTGGCAGAAGTAAGAAAATTTTGGGGGAAAGACGCCTGTTCCATAAGGGAATGTATGCGGATGTTGGGAATGATGACATCTTGCATCCAATCTATTCCATGGAGCCAATTTCACTCCAGACCCTTACAGAATCTGATCTTATCCCGGTGGGATCGAAAACAAAACTCCCTGAATTTAAAAATGCAAATTTCCGAGACTGTGAAATCATCTCTCCTGTGGTGGCTCTGCACAAACAACATAGACAAGGGAGTCCCCTGGAGAACTTCTCCTTATGTAGTGATTACCACAGATGCCAGCAAACACGGCTGGGGGTCAGTAATCCAAGACCAACACTTTCAGGGCACATGGACTGGTCAAATGAAGATGATGTCTTCAAACTTCAAAGAACTAAGAGCTGTATGGGAGACACTTATAAGAGCTTCACCCACCATAAAAGGGAAGCATATAAGAATTTTATCGGACAACACGACAGCAGTGTCCTTTCTTCGCCATCAAGGGGGAACAAGACACACTCTTCTTCAGGGCCTCTCTGCACAAATTTTCAGTTGGGCAGAAGAAAACGTCCTATCAGTCACGGCAGTCCACCTAAAAGGCTCAGAGAACCTATCAGCAGATTTCCTGAGTCGGAAAAAAGTAGACCCAGGAGAATGGTCCCTAAACAAGGAAGTCTTTCGTTGCCTAACCCGAAATTGGGGTTATCCACAAATAGACCTGTTTGCCACGAGGAAAAACACTCAAGTAGAGACATTCTTCTCCCTAAATCTCAGAGACAACCCATTGGGAGTAGATGCATTGTCCCAACACTGGGACATGGATCTGGCCTATGCCTTTCCTCCGTTTCCTCTAATACCAATGGTGTTAAGAAAAATCCAGGAAGATTTGACAAAGCTCATCATTATTCTTCCCTATTGGCCGAAAAGAAGTTGGTTTCCAATCGTACAATACCTAGCGTTCGAAGATCCTATCATGCTCCCAGTCAAGGAGAATCTTCTCTCCCAGGGTCCCTTATTCTTCCAGGGAATAGAGACTCTGAAATTGTCAGCCTGGATCCTGAAAGGCAGATCTTGAGGAACCACGGTCTGTCAGACGAGGTAATTTCAACTATCTTATCAAGTCATAAAGAAGTTACCTCTAAAATCTATCAAAAGATTTGGAAGAAATTCTGTTCCTGGCATGGAATCCCAGGACCAGATCCCTTTTCTCCCAACATTGCAAAAATCCTAGATTTTTTACAATCGGGATTCAAAAAAGGACTTAGCCCTAGTACCTTAAAGGTACAGATTTCAGCCTTAGGTAATTTTTTTAACACTCCTCTGGCTGAACATCGGTGGATCAGAAGATTCACCCAAGCGGTCTCTAAACTGAAACCTTCCCTAAAGAAATCAGTTCCTACCTGGGATTTGAATGTGGTGTTAACGACTCTTTGTGAGCCCCCCTTTGAGCCGCTCGACAAAATTAGTATGCATTTTTTAACTCTAAAAGCTGCATTCTTAGTCGCTATTACTTCAGCAAGAAGGATTGGAGAAATCCAATCTCTATCAATCATAGAACCGTACCTAAAAGTACAAGAGGATAAGATCATCCTAAAGCTGGATCCCTCATTTATTCCAAAGGTATCTACCGCTTTCCATAGAGAACAAGAAATAATTCTACCTTCCTTTTATCCAGATCCAAAAGACCAACAAGAAGAAAAATTCCATTGCCTGGATGTCAGGCGAACAATTCTTCAGTATCTGGATAGAACCTCCTCCTGGAGACGAGATAAAAATCTATTTGTCCTATTCGGGGGAAAGAATAGAGGAAAGAAAGCCTCAAAAGGCTCTCTAGCGAGATGGGTAAAAACCACCATACAAGAAGCCTACAAGTCCCAAGGACTATGTGCCCCACAAGGCATCAGAGCCCATTCAACAAGGGCAGTCTCGGCATCCTGGGCAGAAAGAAGAGAAGCCTCTATTGACCAAATCTGCAAAGCTGCCACTTGGTCAAGCCATCATACGTTTTACAAACATTATAGACTCGATGTGCTGTCCGATACGGATTTAAGTTTTGGACGGAAAGTCCTCCAATCCATAGTCCCGCCCTGAGCATTATAATCTGGTATTGCTCCTGTAGTGCTGTCATGAGGGATGTACTGGAAAATAGCAATTAGACCTACCGGTAATTGTATTTCCAGGAATCCATCATGACAGCACCATTATATTCCCTCCCTTATTGAATTCTGATTTGTGCATTTAACATGTCAGTTATTATCCCTAGAAATAAAATAGGGTTGCATCCATCCTGGTGTAGTAATTGAAAAACACTGGCAAGTGGGTGGTGGGAGGGGCCTTTTAACCTCTCTGTCTTCCTGTCCCTACAGAGGTCAAGAGGGCAACCTCCTGTAGTGCTGTCATGATGGATTCCTGGAAATACAATTACCGGTAGGTCTAATTGCTATTTTTTAAGAAAGGCATCCAGACCCTCCTTGAACTGGTTCAATTATTCACCCATCACCACATCATGTGGCAGAAAGTTCCATAGTCTCACAGTAAAGAATCATCTTGGTGAAACCGCTTTTCATCTAGAATTTTTATTTTTAATATATATATTTCTTTTTTGACGGAAGGTGTTGCGGGTTCCAGGACGGATACGCTACGTGAATTTTAGTCAGCGTATCCAACCCGTGGGAACCCGACCTTACAGTGCGAGATTTGTTTGATTTAATCTGTCTGTAAAGCATGAAACATAATCTGGCATCCGTAACCAAATGCTTATAAAGCGATCAGAAGAAATGTCAGACCGGGGTCTTCCTCCCTATTTAAATTTCCATTTAAAAAAAAAAAAACACAAACATGATTGTCCCATGATTAAACATTAACCCCTTCAGGACACAGCCTGTTTTGGCCTTCAGGACGCAGCCAATTTTTTCAAATCTGACATGTTTCACTTTATTGGTAATAACTTCGGAATGCTTTTACCTATCCAAGCGATTCTGAGATTGTTTTCTCGTGACACATTGGACTTTATGTTACTGGCAAAATTTGCTCGATACATTAAGTATTTAATTGTGAAAACACCAAAATTTTGCGAAAAATTTGCATTTTTCTAAATTTATATGTATCTGCTTGTAAGACAGATGGTAATACCACACAAAATTGTTGCTAATTAACATCACCCATATGTCTACTTTAGATTGGCATTGTTTTTTGAACATCCTTTTATTTTTCTATGACATCACAAGGCATAGAACTTTAGCAGCAATTTCTCACATTTTCAAGAAAATTTCAAAAGGCTATTTTTCCAGGGACCAGTTCAGTTGTGAAGTGGATTTTAGGGCCTTATATATTAGAAACCCTCTAAGTCACCCCATTTTAAAAACTTCACCCCTCAAAGTATTCAAAACAGCATTTAGAAAGTTTCTTAACCCTTTAGATGTTTCACAGGAATTAAGGCAAAGTAGATGTGAAATTTTCAAATTTCTTTTTTTTTTTGTTGCAGAAATTAATTTTTCATCTATTTTTTATTTTTTTGTAACACAGAAAGTTTTACCAGAGAATCGCAACTCAATATATATTGCCCAGATTCTGCAGTTTTTAGAAATACCCCACATGTGGCCCTAGTGCACTTATTGACTGCAGCACAGGCCTCAGAAACAAAGGAACACCTAGAGTATTTTGGGGCCTCCTTTTTTATTAGAAAATATTTTGGGCACCATGTCGGGTCTGAAAGGCTCTTGCGGCGCCAAAACAGTGGAAATCCCCCAAAAGTGACCCCATTTCTGAAACTTGAGGAAATTATCTAGGGGTATAGTGAGCATTTTGACCCCACAGGTTTTTTGGAGAAATTATTGGAAGTAGGCCGTGAAAATGAAAATCTACATTCTTTCAAAGAAAATGTAGGGTTAGCTAATTTTTTCTAATTTCCACAAGGACTAAAAGGAGAAAATGCACCACTACATTTGTAAAGCAATTTCTCCCGAGTAAAACAATACCCCACATGTGGTAATAAACGGTTGTTTGGACACACGGCAGGGCTTAGAAGGGAAAGAGCGCCATTTGGTTTTTGCAGCTCAAATTTAGCAGGAATGGTTTGCGGAGACCACGTCGCATTTGCAAAGCCCCTAAGGAACCAAAACAGTGAAAACACCAAAAAAGTGACTCCATTTAGGAAACTACACCCCTTGAAGAATCCATCTAGGGGTGTAGTGAGCATTTTTAACCCACAGGGGTTTCATAGATTTTATTAGAATTGGGCAGTGAAGATAAAAAAAATCCTTTTTTTTCCAATAAGACGTAGCTTTAGCTCAAAATTTTTCATTATCTCAACAAATAAAGGAATAAAAAAATTTGTAAAGCAACTTCTCTGGAGTACGGAAATACCCCATTTGTGGTCATAAACTGCTGTTTGGGCACACGGCAAGGATCAGAAGAGAAGGAGCGCCATTTGGCTTTTGGAGCACAGATTTTGCTGGATTGGTTTCTTGACACCGTCACTTTTGCAAAGCTCCTAAGGTGTCAGTACAGTGGAAACTCCCCAGAAGTGATTCCATTCACAAAACTACACCCCTTGAGGAATTCATCTAGGGGTGTAGTGAGCATTTTGACCCCACAGGTGTTTCATAGGTTTTATTAGAATTGGGCAGTGAAAATTAAAAAAAATCCTTTTTCTTCAATAAGACGTAGTTTTAGCTGAAAATGTTTCATTTTCTCAACAAATAAATGAAAAAAAGCACCACAACACTTGTAAAGCAACTTCTCCTGTGTACGGCAATACCACATATGTGGTCATAAACGGCTGTTTGGGCACAGAGTAGGGCTCAGAAGGGAAGGAGCGCCATTTGGCTTTTGGAGTACAGATTTTGCTGGATTGGTTTCTGGGCGCTATGTCGCATTTGCAAAGTCCCTGTGGGACCAAAACAGTGGATCCCACCCAGAAGTGACCCCATTTTGGAAACTACACCCCTCAAGGTATTCACTTAGGGGTGTAGTGAGCATATTAACACCACAGGTGATTGGCAGAAATTGGTGTGCACTCGATGTTGCAGAGTGAAATTTTTTTCTATAGATATGCCAATATGTGGCGCCCAGCTTGTGCCACTGGAGACACACACCCCAAAAATTGTTAAAAGGGTTCTCCCGGGTATGGCGATGCCATATATGTGGAAGTAAACTGCTGTTTGGGCACACTGTAGGGTTCAGAAGGGAGGTAGCACCATTTGGCTTTTGGAGCGTGGATTTTGCTTGTAGTAGTTTTGTATTGAGTCTTACTGGTGTTTCCGTTTATAATGTGCGGGTACATGTAAGCCGGGCGGAGTATATAAGGGGCATAGTCAGGTGGTATAGTGGGGTAAACAAAAACAATAAAATAATCCATAGATATGTGTTACGCTGTGACACAATCCTTTCTGCACAGGCCGGTGTCGCACTGATAAACTGTGTCCTTTCTTATCCCCCTTTTGGTCCACACTCCGCACCTTTGCAGTTTGAGGAATTTTGCTGAGAAGTGTTTTCCTGGTATAATATGGGCACCGTCGCTTCCAGCAGCTATATTTGGGCACTCCCCTTCCTGGTTCCCTAATTTTAGGGACCTTGATGATTCGCCACTTGAAACAGAAGAAACGTTCCCCTCGGGCCGGCACATCTGCATATTTTTATTTCCTGGCTTATTGGAGCCTTAACTAATTTTATTTTTTCATAGACGTAGCGGTATGAGGGCTGTTTTTTTTGCGGGACGAGCTGTAGTTTTTATTGGTACCATTTTGGGGTACATGCAACTTTTTGATCACATGTTATCCTTTTTTTTTTTTGGGAGGTAATGTGACCAAAAAACAGCAATTCTGACATTATTTTTTAAATTCTTTTTATACAGCGTTCACCACGCGATATAAATTACATGTTACCTTTATTCTGTGGGTCAGTCCGATTCCGGTGATACCTAATTTATAGAACTTTTTTAAGTTTTGCACAATAAAATAACTTTTGTAAAGAGAATGGATTTTTTTCTGTCGCCATGTTGTGAGAGCCATAACGGTTTTCATTTTTTCGTCGATGGAGCTGTATGAGGGCTTATTTTTAGCGAGACGAGTTATAGTTTTTATAGGTACCATTTTTGGGTACATGCGACTTTTTGATCACTTTTTATTTAAATTTTTGGAAGACAAAGTGACCAAAAAATAGCAATTATGTCAGTATTTTTTAATTTCTTTTTTTACGCCGTTCACTGTGCGGAATAAATAACATAATATTTTTATCGTTTAGGTCGTTACGGTCGCAGCGATGCCAAATATGTATGGCTTTATTATTTTTTTCAATAATAAATGACTTGATAAAGGAAAAAGGGCGATTGTGTTATTATTTGAAACTTTTATTGTATTTTTACAACTTTTATTTGTACTTTTTTTTTACACTTTTTTTTTTACACTAGGGGACTTGAAGGTCCAACTGTTTGTTTGATGTTCTAATACATTGTACTACCCATGTAGTGCAATGTATTAGAACTGTCAGTTGTTCACTGACAGCAAGCCGATCAGGCTCCACCTCCGGGCGGGGCCTAATCGGCTAATGTAATGGCAGATAGGAAGCCTTTGTTAGGCTTCCGGTTGCCATAGCAATCGCCCCCCCCCCGCAACAATCGGCCCCCGCAATCGCGTAGCGGGGTGCCGATGTTGCTATAACAACTTAAATGCGGCAGTCACTATTGACTGCCGCAATTAAGGGGTTAATCGGTTCGGCTCACCGCTGTGATCCGACCCGATGTTTTCCCCAGTACTAAGGCTGCTAGTAGCAGCCTGTACTGGGAGATGCCGGGCTGCGGGGAACATCTGTGTGCTCTGTTAGGAGCACACGTGGATTAACGGGCTGCAGGCACAACGACCAGCTTTGCAACCCGTTAATCTACGTGGGGTTGTCGTGAAGGGGTTAAGTTTCTCTGTTGGATCAGGCAAAATATAACAAACTTTTTAATTGACATCGGTTTTAAAAAAATGCTGATGTCTGATATTATCATTACATACTTGTTATGGTGCCCCCTGCTGTTAGTTTAACCCCTTCACGCCGCTGCCATTTTTCTGATTTTCATATTCCTTTTTTTTTCTTCCTCCTCCACCTTCCAAATGCCATAACTTTTTTTTTTTTTTTTTTCTATGCTGTCAAAGCTGTATGAGGGCTTGATTTTTGCGGGACGAGTTACCTTACTAAAAATGGCAACAGGGTTTTTGGTGGACGAAGATGTCAGATTTGCCGCCAGCAATGGGGCAATATCAAACGCGGCTAGAAGAGCATTGTGGCTCACGATGTGGTCAGGAGACACTAAATCTAAAAACAAGCTTTGCTCCATCCCCATTACAGGGTCTCTAATGTTTGGGCCTCTCCTAGATAACCTGTTAGAAAGCGCAACATATAGGAAAAAGGGGTTTCCAGAAGAAAGACTCCTCAATTTCGTAAGTTTCGCCAACAAAGTGAAGCCTCTATTCCCTCTACCTCTGTAGTTCGGCAGTCGGGCCGCTGGAGTTACCCCAGGGGTGGAAGATGTTGGGGATCTCTCCTCAACCCCAACGACTCATTTCAGCCCTCAAAGCAATGATGCCTGAAGTGTGGGGGGAAGACTCCTACACTTTTATACCGAGGGGACCAAAATTACCCAGAACCTGTGTGTTTTACAAATTATCAAAGAGGGATACAAGATAGTTCTCCTCCCTTCCACCAGAGAAATTTCTATGAACCACGTACCAATCAAGAAATCTCCATCAATTTCTCATCTTAGACGTCAAGAAACTTCTACAACTAAAAGTGATTGCTCCGGTATCCCACAACGAAAGATTCAAGGGCAGGGCTACTAAAAAATCTTCTTGGTCAAAACACCAAATGGTTCTTACAGTACTATCATCAATCTGAAAATATTGAACAAATGGGTAAAATATCGCAGGTTCAAGATGGAGTCTATCAGATCGACTACTCCACTGATAAAGAAAGAAGCCTCAATGTGTACAATAGATTTAAAAGATGCTTGCTTCACGTCCCTACGCACCCAGCCTACCAAAGATTCCTCAGATTCGCAATTCAGGACGGTCCTTCCGTTCTTCACTTCCAATTTGTTTGTCTCCCCTTTGGCATTTCCTTTGCCCCCAGAGTAGAATAGCGGATTCTCCGTCTACACTAAACAACCATCGGTTAAAGGGTCTTGCCCTACTACAGAAATTTGGATGGATAATAAACTTCGAAAAGTCAAATCTTCCTCCCAAAAACAGAAGGTCTTCCTGGTAGTAATGTTAGATTCCTCCTTCCAAGGGAGAAACAAATTCATCTACAGACCGAAGTGAGGAAATTTTGGGCAAAACACACCTGTTCCATAAGCGAAGGAATGCGGACCTTAGGTCTGATGACATCTTGCATACGGTCCATTCCACTCTTAACCCTTACAGAATTAAATTCTGTCCCAGTGGAATCTAAATCACGGTCTCGGGAATCTGAATTTTTGAATTCAAGGAGTCTTGAAGTCATCTCTCCACTGGTGGCTCTGCCCAAGCAACATAGAAAGGGCTCCCATGGAGAACTTCTCCTTATGTGGTAATGACCACATATGCCAGCGAACAATGCTGGTGGTCCGTTGTCCAAGACAAACCTTTCAGGGCACAAGGCCTACTCTGACACAAATTATGTCGTCAAACTACAGAGCACTAAAAGCCGTATGGGAAACCTTCATAGAAGCTATGCCCATCATAAAATACATGCGTGTAAGAGTCTTATCGAACAACACAACTGCAGTATCCTTTCTTCGCCATCAGAGAGGAACAAAAACGCTCCTCTTCAAGCTGTCGCTGCGCAAATCTTCAGTTGGGCGGAAGAAAATGTTCTGTTTCCGCAGTCCACTTAAAAGGATCAGAAAACACATCGGCCGACTTCCTAAGCCGGAAGAAAATAGATCCAGGAGAATGGTACCTGAACAAGGAAGTTTTCCAGTCCCTAACACAGAAATGGGGTTATCCCCAGGTGGATCTATTCGACACAAGAAAAAAACTCCCAAGTAGATGCATTCTTCTCCCTAAATCTCAGAGAGAACCAATTGGGAGTAGATGCATTGTCCCAACCCTGGAACATGAATCTTGGCCTATGCCTTTCCTCTAATCCCAGTGGTGGTTAGGAAAATCCAGGAAGATTTGACAAATCATCATAATTCTTCCTTATTGGCCAAGAAGAATTTCAATCATCTTATTAAGCCAAAAAGAAGTTGCCTCAAAAATGTATTGTAAAATTTGGAAGAAATTCTGTTCTTGGTATGGAGGTCTGGGTCCAGACAGATGTTTTTGTTTTTTTTTGTTTGTTTTTTTTTTCCTCCTAACATCGCTAAGATCCTAGATTTTTTTTTATTTTTTGTACAATCTGGATTTAAAAAAAGTGTTTTATTCCTAGTTCCTTTTTAAAGGTACAAATTTCAGCTCCAAGTTTTTCAATACTCCCTTACCTGAACATAGGTGGTTCAGAAGATTCGCACAAGAAATTTCTAAATTAAAGCCATCCCTAAACAAATCAGTACCTGCCTGGGATTTAAATGTAGTTCTAACGGCTCTTTGTGATCCTCCTTTTGAGCCTCTTGACTCAATTGATATAAAAATCTGCATTTTTAGTCTTTTATTACATCAGCGAGAGGGATTGGAGAAATCCAATCTCTTTCAGTCGTAGAACCCTACCTAAAAGTTCAAGAAAACAAGATCATTCTAAAACTAGACCCTTTTATTCCAAAAGTGCCTACTACCTTCCTTTTTGTCTAGATCCAAAAGACCAGCAAGAAGAAAAATTCCATTGCCTGGATGTCAGGCCTACAATACTTCATTATCTGGATAGAAACTCTTCTTGGAGACCGGATAAAAATCTATTTGTCTTATATAGTGGAAAGAAAGCCACAAAAAGCTCTTTAGCGAGATGGGTAAAAACTGCCATACAAGAAGCCTACAAGTCCCAAGGACTCTGTACCCCCCAAGGCATAAAAGCTCATTCAACTAGCGCATTTTTGGCGTCCTGGGCAGAAAGAAGTGAAGACTCTATGGACCAAATATGCAGAGCTGCTACTTGGTTGAACCATCATACGTTTTGCAGACATCATAGGCTAGATGTGTTGTCAGATATGGATTTAAGTTTTGGACAAAAAATCCTCCAATCCGTAGTCCCGCCCTGAGCATGATAATCTGGTATTGCTCCTGTGGTGCAGTCATGAGGGATGTACTGGAAAGTAGGAATTACCGGTAATTGTATTTCCAAGAGTCCATCATGACCGCACCCTTACATTCCCTCCCCTTCTTCTTCTTTTTTTTTTTTTTTTTTTTAAATTTTATTTTTTTTGTTGAAATTCTGATTTGTGTAAGTAACATGTCAGTTATTATCCCTAAAAATTAAAATTGGGTTGCATACATCCTGGTGTAGTAATTAAAAAAAACTGGCAGCTGGGTGGTGGGAGGGGCTTTTTAACCTCTGTCTTCCGGTCCCTATAGAGGTCAAGAGGGCAACCTCCTGTGGTGCTGTCATGATGTATTCCTGGAAATGCAATTACCTGTAGGTCTAACTCCTACTCTTATTTTTTTTCTTGTCGACTTTGAGTGCTATGAGGGCTTTTTTTTTTTTTTTTTTTTTTTTAGTGGGACGAGCTGTAGTTTCTATTGGTACCATTTTGGGATACATGAGACTTTTCTAGCACTTTTATATTCAGTTTTTTTTGTAGGAGATGGCCAAAAAACTGATTCTGGCGGTTTTTAATATATATATATATATATATATATATATATATATTTATATTTTTTTTTATGGCGTTCACCGTGTCAGTTAAATAATGTTATACTGTAATAGTTTGCTTACATTATATACTGCAATACGAACGTGATTGACAGGCACCTATTAAGCCGTGCCTCCAGCAATGTGTACAAAAACCTGTAGGGCCATCTAAGGATTTAAGCGAGTGGGATCCTGCTCGATACACTGAAGTTTTGGCTGTAAGATACAGCTGACGCGCTCGATCTATGAAGTGGGCTCCCCATTGTGCCCGCTCCATACTACCCCACCCGACCTCCACCGTGTATATATACGGCGGATGTCAGGAAGGGTTTAATACTTTTCTCAGAACGTCCTCCTAATGTGTTTAGTGCTGGTTAATTTTTTTTTATTGGCTGGCCTGCACAACAGCAGGTATCGCTCTGCCGCCAGTGTGCAATGGGATCTGGGCAGTAGGACGGGCCTACTAGGCATGTGTCCGCTGGCACTGGACTTCTTCCTAGGTGGGCGTTCTGAGAGGGAGTCCACAGAACTCCAGGGCGCAGCATGACAAGTATGTAACAGCAATATATAGACACCGTTAAAATGATTCCAATTGAAAAACAGAAACGTAATATTTAATCATGGGGCAATTTAAAGGAGATTATGGGAAATGTACATAATCTCGCTTCTCTTACTACATGTGTTTTCAATAGAAATAAACCTATATAGCCTTCGTTAATCTAATGTGTAGTCACTTTATTGTATGATAAAGTAAATTTTCATAGATTACAGTAGTAAATGGGCCATCTGCTGGCCAGTGTGTGGTACTTCAGACAACTGATTAGAACTATATAATTCTCAGCATTTGCAAACCCAAGTACCAAATAAAAAAAACAATGAATTATATGAGATTTGAACAAATATTATTCAGGGTACGTGTCTCGGCGTTTACAATATAACCGCTACATTTGATGAAAATGCAGGCTTTCCTTTCATGCAGTTATATCACAGGCTGCCAGCTATACTGAAACCCAAGTAGGAGGTGAAGCTAGTCACTACTTCCCTTTCTGAACTATACGTCTCAACATGTTGTTGTTTTCCAACTAAGAATTCTGGTGCACAAATGAGTTTACAGGGGGAGACTGCACATAAGTATTCAGGAGCAGTCCGGTTATAATCTGGATTGAGAGATGCTTTTACATTATGAAGGATATCTACCTTGTAACTGTTAATGACTTGTTACTTTTTCAGGTGGCGTTTGTAGCTCTGACCTGTGTAGCTGTGTTTTTTTGTGTATTTAATGGTGAAGAAGACGTATGTAAGCCGTACATAGCTCCATTTAATCTGACGACTACTGTGGTCATGTCTAAAGTCATTCTGTGGCTACTTCACATGGTCAATGAGCGTTTCATTCAACACCAGCAATGCAAAGTGAGGAGCCAAGGATATCTTAACTTGTACCGTTCAACGAGGCAACTCAAGACCCTTCCCCTGGTCATTCACTCAACAGGTACGGTCTATGAATAATGGGTGTTATTACTTTGCCTTTTTTAATACAGTGATACTGTACTATAAAATAGAAATCTAAGCTTCTAAAACTTGTTCAATTGACTTATGCATTTCTAAAGGCTATGTACACATTTAAAATCGTGTTGTGTTTTTGTTTTAATTTTTTTTAAATAAAAATGTTAATCCGTGTGTTTGGTGCAACTTTCAAAATACTTTTTATTAAAAAATATTTTGACTTTGAGATACAGCTGCTTTTGTATCCTGTATAAAGAGCAGCTGTATCGTGCGCGAAGACCTGATTCCGTCAGGTCAGCAGGACTGACTGGTTTAGTGAAAGTGAGTCACGCAGGATCCACCTGTAATCTATCACATCAAGTTCTGAACTTGGATGTAGATGTGATAGATCACTGCTCGATCCTGCATGTCAGACTCACTGGACCCACTCACTAAACCAGTCAATGCCGCGGACCTGATCTACAGGGTTCAGTGCAAGATACAGCTGCTATGTATACTGAATACAAAGCAGCTGTATCTCAAAATGTAAACATAATTTTTAATTAAAGTATTTTGAAAGTTGCACCAAACATACTGGTTTTTTTTCTTAAATGTTTATTTCAAAGGTTTACGTAGCCTTTTTAACTGTGTAATTATTATTCTTTTATTAGTAGCTGATCGTTAGAGGACCAGTCTGACATGTCTGTTCTAGTAAATCTGTGTGTAAAATAACCGTTCTGGAGCGCCAAAGATTATGTAGAAACAGAGATCCCAGAACCACAATGCTAATTTTTCCCATCACGAATGCTAGAAATATTGGTTATACTGAAGAGTGTAGATGAATTAATAAGATACTGTAGCTATATTCTAACCTATATGGAAAAAAACCCACAAAAAATTGGTTAAAAAAATAATTAAATTGGCCAGAAAGAACAGATATGCAGCTTGTTCTATGGACTACAGGCAAGCTGCTTTAAAACCGAAATCTGTAGATACTGTGTAATACCAGCTGATGTAGATTTCCACTATAATTTACACCAGTTTCTGGCATAAACGTTAGTGAATTTGCCAGGCAGCGGGCCTGGCCCGTTTTGATGAGCCGCGCACATTTTTAAATAGGTGGGACGGCATGTAAATACATTTAATGCCATGATTCTGGCGTACAGCTGTTCTTTAAATTCACCTTTATAGTTATATATTTATTAACATGTGTGTGGGTGATACATTATGGTGTCTTAAGAGAATATAACTGTACGTCATTGATTGCCTTCCACTGATGCGGAGCTGCCATCTTTCTTTTTTTTTATATGATGAAACAGAAAAATGAACATAGCCTTGCTGTTATCTAAGACATAGGATTTTATTTTTTAATCCTGTTACATCTAAAATAGTGTTTTTAAATATTTATGTATACATACCATAGCAAATGCAATAAATTCCATTTAGCAGAAAGGCATATGAAAGGAATATTTGCTTGGTTAATATAACTTAAAGCTGCAGTCTCAGATACAGCCACAAGATGGCAGACTAGCTACACTGTAGGGAGTCATTTTTGCAACTCTTGCATCTTGGGTATATAGTACAATAAACACCTTATGCAAATTATACATTTTTAGAAAATACCAGAGTTCCACAGCCAAATAAAATTGGGGCCTCGTGGTTTTAAGTTCTCTTCTCACTTATCTGGAAAGTATATCCTGTAGCACCAACACATTCCGCGTAAAGAATGTACCCACATTGGTACATATTCCCTATGTGGGCACCATTTAATTACCTTATGTCAAGCACTTGCAACACAATCAGAAGAGAGTAATTCCTTTATAATATACAATACTTATAATACAGGATAATCTACAAATAGTAAGGAGTTTGTACGACCTTTTTGTTTACATTGGCAAAGGTAAACTTACTGGTGTCTCCAGGATTTGTCTGAATGTTTTTTTGATACCAGCATAGCACACTATATAGCCATGATCCGTTAAAACGGTTCCGCGTTGCAATATTTCTGGTATATATTGGGCCACGTGAGCAGAAAAGAAGGTATAGCTTAAAGTATTTCCGCCCCTGTGCGAAGCCGTAATTGGCCCTATACGAGGCAATGACCTCATACATACTTGATGCGGTCACGCAGTTAGGATTCTATTTTATGTATATATAGTATGTTTAATGAGAGAGTGGTCTAAATGATCCTGTTTGTGCATTGTACAGTCTAGAGAACGAGCAGGACCTTTAGCTTCCACTGTGAACATTGTGATTTCATTAACTGTAAACTATATCCATTACAAAATGTTTTTTACACATACATCGATCTTTGAATTTTTTTTCTTTTAGTTTTTATATCTTCTGTCTCTTGTTTACAACGTATAGATTTGTTTCCTAGATAATTTTGGTAATGTAGAAAATTAAATTACGGAGAAAATCCTAAGGCGATGTGCGATTTTATATTTTGACACTGGATCTTTGTGGGCGTCTTCAATAAAAAGAATGTTACTTTTTTCCCATGCATTGTATCTAAACTTAGGCCTTATTCACACGAGCGTTGAACACGTCAATGTGATGGCCGTTAAAACAACGGCCGTCACACTCACGCATGTATCTCAGTGGGGCCGTTCACACAGCCGTTGTTTCGACCTGTCCTATTATCTTCCATTTTCACAGGCTGAAGTCTATGGGGATCCGTGAAAACAGGACCCACACGTGGGGAACCTCTGACGTGAAAAAACGGCACATTTCCACGTGCTCATTTGAATCTAGCCTTGCCTGCAGTGCATTATATTGTAATTGCTTTGTACAGTGTAGATTTTAGTTTCTATGCAGGTTCAAGCATCAGGAGAAGTCCCCAGACTTGTAAGGACAGAGATAGTAAATGTGTAAAGTTATGGCTCTCAGAATGCAGTGAGGCAAGAACTGAAAAATATGCAGCGTCCTTAGGTGGTTAAAGCATGAAAAACTCTTTTAATCCAATACCAGTTAGTTGTGGATTACTTGTTGAGACATTCATTTATAAGGTTATAGTTTTAGCAGTGAGATAGGGAGGAATGTAGGATATTGGCTTTAGGTGAAGGGAACATGATGTAACTTTGGATTAGATGTAAAGAATAAAGAACCGCTATGAAAATGTGAAATATGGCTTTCTGCTCCGACAGGGCTTATTTTTACGCGGCAGCTTTTAAAAGGGGCCGCGTAAAAAAATCGCCTGTGAAAAAAGTGCATGTCACTTCTTGAGCAGTTTTTCATGGACTCTATAGAAAAAAGCGAGTTGCTAAAAAAAAAAAAACTTCTGAAAATCAGGAGCTGTTTTCCCTTGAAAACTGCTCCGTATGTTCAAAAGTTTTTTTGCTAAGTGTGTGAACATACCCTTACAGTAAAGACACTTAGTTCTCTTTCTCAGCAGTGCGGAAGGTAGCATGCAGCGAAGTGTCCCCATATTGGCTATAGTGCTAAAAAAAAAAACAAGCTCAGCAAGGTTAAAACCAGGATACTAAAGTGTTAAGGGGAAGGATTGATCTACTGTATCAAATGCGGGTATTGTACATTAAACATGGCAGATGAGAGGTTAGAAAGAGTCCTTGGAAATGTAAGCCAGACCGTCAGGGGCCCTTTAAAGTGTAAGTAGAGAGATGGTTGACCGGATGAGAAGACCCCAGGCATTCCAGCTGTAAAGCAGCAAAGAAATGGCCTGAGACAGAATAATAACCGATGATAGACATGGACCAATAATTGTCCGTTGTTCAAGGCTCGTTCGTTGGGTGACCGCATAGTTTTTGCAGCATATAAAATCATTGTCAGCAGCGCATCGTCCCAGGGGATCTGCTTTCGACGATGCAAACTGATGACCGAACAATCGTATTCACAATCATTCGTCCCCATAAAGCAAGCATTGGCCCATGTTAAAAAGAATCTGCCTGCAGATGGAAGGCCTCAGAATTGCTGACCGAGCCATAAAGAGGTGGGGGAGGGTATTCTAAACACACTTTTTGTCTCGTTTATGCAAGATGCATGACAGAGAAAATGATGTTTAATTCCCCTGGTGCGCAGATCGCTAATACCACTAAGGCGGGACTAGTTGTGCAAGTGGCACTGCACGCTGCAAGTCCCGCCCCTCTAAGTAACGGCTCTAGCGGTCTCCTGATTGCTCTGCGTAACGGCTCTAGTGGCCAGAGTGGCATTTAGCGGCGATTTCACCGGTATTGCAGCCTTTTCTGAAGTGGAAAGGGAGAAGGCTGCAATACCTACGAATTGCTGCTAAATGCGTGTCGACTTTTCACAATACGCAAGTAGAAATGAAGGGGAAGCAGCGCTCATATGAGCGCTGCCACCCCTTTAAAACAGCTGATCGGTGGGGGTCCCGAAAGTCGGGCCCCGACCCATCAGCTATTGATGGCCTATACTGAGGATAGGCAATAAATTTTTAGTGGCTAGAAAACCCCTTTAAAACTGCTGACCGGTCCCTTTTTATTATATCATTGATCTGCGCTCCTTATTGGCAGAAATCTGCCCATTCAAACCAGCATTTACAGTGTGGCTTTTTGAGATTGAGTAACCTATACATGATTAAAGTAGGAAACATTTTAGAGGAAAGGCTGCACACATTGGTCAAATAAAGAATCGCATCCAACGAGACTGTATGGAAAAGATGCAGGTAGGTTGAGTAGAGGAGTGCACTGCAGAGACTCTGTATATACATTGGTAGAATGAGTCCTTTTATCCAAGAGTTGTGAGCGATCTGTAGTTCTACAATACCTGCTCATGTCCGTCAGATATCTTACAGACCTGTAGTATTCTGTTGTACTGTATCGGTTTGGGGTGTGCATTACAAATTTGCTGTATGCCCCATGCTGGATGAAATAAAGCATTTAAAATCCTGGACAAGGCCCTTCAGGGAGACGCGCTTTGATATGAGATGTAAGCAGCTTAGAGCTTTATAAATATATATGGTCAAGTCCTTCATTTATTTTTTCCTACATAAAACTGACTCTAAATGAACTTTGAAAATGTGACTAAAGGGATGTCTGTTTTTGAAATTCAATGTACTGATTCTGTTTTTTCTTTTTCCCCTGAAGCCTAGTTCTTAACTTATCTTTGTTCCTTTCTGTAGGCAATGCGGCTGTACTTCTAATTATCTCTGCCAATGATTCCTTTGGTCAGAAAAATCTCTATCTCTATCTCATCCTGAGTGTCCTTATACTGGAGATGATCCTATCTGTGGTTTTCCTTCTGATGTACACAGGTGAGAACATCCGCCACAGACCATCTGGGAAATTCCAACTATTTCTGTGACATTTGCCCTTTTCTGTTGAGACTACGTCTTTGTAAAAGGTTTTTATTTTTATTTTTGGGTGGGGGGAAGGAAACAGGAAATGTTAACAATTGAAAGTAGATCATTAAAGTTTCCATGTTTGCTCAGACAGAACTTCAAATATCCCACAACAGGGTGGGCAGGCGGCATGTGCACCCACTTTACAAGGCTGGCACCTGGAGTAAGTTGGCATTAAATAATTTGAGGAACCTTAAAAAGATGGATACAGATGGGGGAATTTACCACTTTTTTTGTTCATTCTACTTTGTGATCTGTTTCCCTTTTATTTCCAATGCGGAGTCTCGTTTTCTCCAGAGGCTTTATCTCTTCAGCGGGCCTGGACATTCTTTACTATTCCAGGAATGAAAATGGTTTCCTCCCTCCTGATCAGTGTTTCTTTGATGTACGTTTATGCCCTCTCCGGGCTGTTATCAGCAGAGATGAAGATTTCTACTGTTACCTGCTAAGTGCGTGTCCCTCAGGCTTATTTAAATGGCCCAGAAGCTAGCTTTGCACAAAGTGTTGACAGATCCAGTGCCATACTACTATTGCACACCGAATCAAATGCCTCTCACCCTCTGCTTTATTTCAGGAATGGTCTACGTTCATAAGAGACTCCTAATGACTCATTTTGATCAATCTAAATTTAGTAAAATAAAGTGTATGTATTCTAGGAACTGCCTAACGTCTGACCTTATGACTAAACTTCTTAAATTAATTTGTAGATTACTAGTAGCCTTCACTACTAAGATATGGGTATTTTATTTTTATACCAGACCGTAAAAGGCAAGGTCTCCAGTATAGTGTGATGCTTTTTGTTACTGTACAGTAAGTGTTGGTGAGGTTATTTATTGAGTCTACGAAACCATGTTCTAAAAATAATCCATCCTACTGCCACCGATAAACCTGTAATGAATAGTGCAGCTAAGGCTGTGTTCACACTAGTGTCAGAGCTTCTATTTATAACAGCCATGACATGAATGCCAAATGACTTTCCAAATGGATACCGACCATTCCTGATGGACCCAATCGATATATTCTGTCTGGTTTCTTACATATTTGATGGCAACAATAGTGCAACAAACTGCTGTTCTTGCCCTCAAAATTACAGGAAACTCTTGCAGAACCGCTAGAGGAGGCTCTGAACGTGAATATGAACAGCGCCATCTACTTGTGTATGTAGGATGGGTGATGGAGGTACCAGAGTGCTTTCCATAGCTCTGAGTTGCTGGCTGTGACTGAAACTTCCTGACCCCAGTTCACGTTAGAGCTGCAATGGAGCACAAATCACTGCATAAGGCCCCATGCACACGACCAGGGGCGGATTGGACATTGTAATTACCGGGAAGATTTCCTGCAGGCGGCTCGTATCGAAGACCTATTGGGCTGCCTGGCCTGCCCATTCCTCCTCAGGGTTTACATTTTAGGGTATGTTCACACGGCTTATTTTCAGCCGTTTTTCCCAAAAAAAGGACGAAAAATCAGAAACCGAACGCCTCCAAACATCTGCCCATTGATTTAATTGGGAAAAACTGCATTTTGTTCCGACGGGTCATTTTTTTACGCGACCGTTTTGAGAAATGAACGCGTAAAGAAACACACACGAAAAAGTGCAAGTCTCTTCTTGGGACGTTTTTTGGAGCTGTTTTTCTATAGTTTTTCATACAAAAACGAGCGTTTCTCAAAAAACACCTGAAAAGCAGGAGCTTTTTTTTTTTTGGTTAAGCGTGTGAACATATCTTTTCTCCCCCCTGGCCAGGCACAGTGTGCTGGCCAATGACTGAGCGGTGGACAGCCCTACACACACAAAGTTCTGGGTGGAGCTAGCACTGCCCAGCCGTCGGACTCACAGACCGCATTTGTCTACCACCTCCCACACTCTCAACCTCCGTTGGCGGCGCGGTGCTTCCATTGTCTTCTGGCTCCTGAGCCGAGTTTGAAGTGTGAGTGTGACAATTTGTGTGTGTCTGTCTGTCTGTCTAGTAGCCATATGCGTTTTTTTTCCAGGCTGATATCTATTACTTATGGGCTGACAAGATCTCTGTACTAGGGGCTGATAATCAGCTCTATAGAAATTAATGGAGCGCTTGTCGTTCATGAGCACTAACGCTCCATTCCCATCGAGCACTTCAGGGGAATTTCGGTCCCCCGTTCTCCTCTTTGCTGGGTGTCCAGGGGTTGGACCCCCAGCGATCACCCGTTTATCCCCTATCCTTTGGATAGGGGATACATGTGTTTTGTGGGAAAACCCCTTTAATGTGAAATAGTTATTAAAAAAACTGCATAGTAAAGTGTAAACAAAATTAAAAAAAATACATATATAGTATTGCCCTAATCGTAACGACCCGAACAATAAAGTTAATGTTATTTAAACCACATGGTGAAAAGCAGAAGTAAAAAATATCGCCAAATTGCTTCTTTTTATTTTATATTTTTTTCATCCCCATACCCAAAAATTGTGCTAAAAGTTAATTAATAAGCCCCATGTACCGTAAAATTATACAAATAAAAACTACAGCCCATCCCGCAAATATGAAGCCTGCATACAGCAATGTCCGCAGAAAAAGTTATGGCTCTTAAAATATGGTGACACAAAAACCAATAATTAAAAAAAAAGAAGGGTTTACTGTGTAAGGCTACATTCACACAACCGTTTTCAGAACAATGAAGTTCTATGGGTCTATTCACGTTGGCCGTTTTTTTAACGGCTCGTGAATATTGGCTGTAAAAAAATAGGACGTTCTATTTTTGGCCGTTTTTACGGCCAGACGGCTCCCATGGAAGTCAATGGATCAGTTTTTACCGGCAGTTTTTCAAGAAACAATCCGTGTAAAAGGTAAAAACTGATCGAGTACTCCCCGCACGACAGCTCTACCTTGAGCGCGGAGCCCGGGGAAGCCCTAGACATTACTGTCCATATAAGGACAGTGGATTCAGGGCTTTCAACAATGGAATCCCCTGCCAGAGCATCACAAGATCTCTGGCACGGGACTCCAGTCTTGTAAAGGGCACCCCCCTGCCTGAAGATAGCAAACCCCTCCCCATCCCCCGTAGATAGCGCCACTGTAGCTCCCTGTAGGAGCGAAATCCCCGGCAGCCAGGCCCTGCTCTGGCAGGGGATTCCGCTCCTGGAGAAGCCCCCGGCGTCCCTATCCATATATGGACAGTGACATCAAGGGGTTACTCCTGGAGCGGAATCCCCTGCCAGAGGGATTCTGCAACTACGGCGAGCTACAGTGGTGCGATCTACAGGGGGCATGTTATCTACAGGGGGCGGTGCTATCTACAGGGGACATTGTGGGGCAATCTGCATGGGCACTGTGGTGGCACTGTGTGTGCTCTAGAACTATCTACAATGGGCATTGTAGCACTATGGGCGCTGTCACTTTATATGTGGGTACTATAGTGGGTACTGTGGCACTAAGGGCACTGGCAATATTTACAGTGGGCACTGGCACTATCTACAGGGACATTGCGGCACTATCTACATGGGCACTGTGGCACTATTTACAGAGACATTGCGGCACGATCTACATGGCCACTGTGGTGGTGTCATGGGGTTTGGACAAAAAAAACTGACAAATGAAATCCATGCGTTTTTCATGGTCGTGTAAAAATAAAATAACGCATGACAAACTGCCATTAAAAGCGGACAGACATACTGAAAATAAATGAAAATTTAGAGACCCACTGATACAAAATGACCATGAAAAACTGAGTTGATCGGTTTCTAATGGCCATTTTTTTTTCACTGTCGTGCGAATGTAGCCTAAAAGTAGTAAAACATAAAAAAAACCTATATAAGGCTTTGTTCACACCTGTGCCATATCTGACTGAAACAAACGGAAACCATAGGTTTCCGTTTCCATCGCCATTGATTTCAATGGTGACGGATCCGTTGACAATGGTTTCTGTTTGTCTCCGTTGTGCAAGGATTCCGTCCTTTTGACGGAATCAATAGAACGAAGCCTAAATTAGGTATCCCTGCAATCGTAACGACCCGCTGAATAAAGTTATGTTCTTGATGCCAAAAGGTAAGCCGCATAAATTTAAAACGCAAAAACGAATGGCAAAATTTTTCCATTACCCCACCAAAAAAGTTAAGCAATAAATTATATGTACCCAAATGCAATGCCTCGCTTACTTGTGCATTAACACCACTGACAGGCTCCGCCTACCAATGTGTTTTTGCATTGGCCCAATCTATCACCTTGTGGATATGGCTAAAGGTTTGCTGACTCCCGACTACTTGTGTTAGCCCTGCCTGCTGCCAATTTGGACCCACTTGCAACATGAGGCCACTTTTAAAAAAAAAATAAAAAAAATTCCAGGGCCTCTAAGTTCCCAATCCGCCCCTGCGCACAACTGTATTTTCATCTATCCCGAAATACTGTCGGTAAATACGGATCCGTAGTCATCCACAATTTATCCGTATATACAACAGTGTGTCCGTAAATACAGTCCGTATATACGGATCTGTAAAAAAGAGGGAAGCTTCACATTGTCACGTACATGTAACATAGCAACGCTTCCGTAAAATACGGACGGTTTATGGATGCACATCCATAGCCATCCGTATTTACTGAAGCGCCCATAGGCTTCTATGAGAGAGTCCGTGCCGTAATTACGGACAAGAATAGGACAGGTTCTATAACTTTCTCAGTACGGACACCCATCAGTAAAAATATTGATGGGTCCGTAATTATGGATGAAATATACGGTCGTGTGCATGGGGCATAAAGCCCCGTGCACACGACCGTGCCTGTAATCACGGCCCGCGATTGCGGGCACGGCCGGCCGTCGACTGCCACGGGAGCACGGCCTGCAGAGTGCAAAAGAACGGACATGTTCCGAAAATTATGGAACGTTTCTAGGGCACGAACACCCATCCGTGGCGATACATGAGGAAATATAATCCTTATATAGCGGATATCTGCTGTATTAGGCCATGTTCACACTATTCACAAAATACGTCTGAAAATACGGATCTGTTTTCAAGGGAAAACAGCTCCTGATTTTTGAGCAACTCGCAGTTTTCGCAGCGTTTTTTTACGGCCGTTTTTGGAGCGGTTTTCCTTAGTCTATAAGAAAACGTCCTAAGAAGTGTCCTTCACCTTCTTTGACGAGCCATCATTTTACGTGCCGTATTTTGACAGTGACGCGTAAAATGACAGTTCGTCTGCACAGAACATCGTAAGACCCATTGCAAGCAATGGGCAGATGTTTGCCAACGTATTGGAGCCGTCTTTTCAGGCGTAATTCGAGGCGTAAAACTCCTCCATTACGTCTGAAGATAGGTCGTGTGCACATACCCACAGCTATACTTTCGCAAATGCATCCTCATTATTTGTATGCATCTCATGCAACAGACCGTCTGACTTTTATTGCACGTGCCAGTGATAAGCCTGCACTTGTATATTAGCAGGAAAAGAGTTCGGTATCCTCTGCACTTCTATTCTGTCACTGTCAACTTGCAGTATTTGCTCATTTAATTTTTTTTTTCCATCTATTTGAACAATTAACAAGATCAAAGGATATTTTTTCAGTCGTCTAGTTCAAACACTTTGGCTTGGCTATGTAATGTCTAGTGGGGATATAGCCAGGACTCCGATATGCTTTTTCCTTTTTTGAATTTATTTAGAACCAATTAATTTGTATAAGGTTTTGTTTGTTTTGTTTTTTTTTTTGTATAATCTTTCTCAGTCTAAGGCCCCATGCACACGAACTTATTTTTTTATTTGCGGGCACGTTTTCGCTGCAAAATTACACTGCAGTAATCGTCAGCCCTTCTCTCTATCAGTGCAGGATAGAGAGAAGGGACAGCCCTTTCCGTAATAAAAGTAAAATAAATTCATACTTACCCGGCCGTTGTCTTGGTGACGCGTCCCTCTTTCGACATCCAGCCCGACCTCCCTGGATGACGCGTCAGGCCAATCACAGGCTGCAGCTGTCACATAGACTGTGATTGGCTGCAGCGATCATATGGGCTGAAACGTCCTCCCGTGAGGCCGGACTGGAGGAAGAAGCAGGGAGTTCTGGGTAAGTATGAACGTTTTTTACACGTTGATCTATATTGTGATCGGTAGTCACTGTCCAGGGTGCTGAAAGTTACTGCCGATCGTTTAACTCTTTCAGCACCCTGGACAGCGACTGTCCCTTGACGTCGCCTAGCAACGCTCCCGTAATTACGGGTGCACACACGTAGTCACCCGTAATTACGGGAGCCCCATAAACTTCTATGGGCCTGCCCGTGCCGTAATTACGGCCTAAAATAGGACATGTTCTATATTTTTTAACGGCCCGGGCACCTTCCCGTAAGCATACGGGGAGGTACCCGTGACCAATAGAAGTCGTCTATGGGCCCGTGATTACGGGTGTTTTTACGTTCGTGTGCATGTGGCCTAAGGCCGGATTCACACGAGTGTGTACGTTTTGCGCTCGCAAAAAAACTTGTTTTTTGCGCGTTGCATTTCCGTGTGTGATTTTCACGCATATGCCATGCTTATGAGGTTTAGAAAAAGAAATTGTGTTTGTTTTTTTTTCCCCTTCATTTCTTTATCTACTGTTGCGCGAATCACGTGCGATTTTCACGTACCCATTGACTTCAATGGGTGCGTGATGAGCGAAAAACAGCCAAGTATAGGACGTCGTGAGTTTTACACAGCGGACATACGCTGCGTGAAAATCACGGACTGTCTGAACGGCCCTATTCATGAACATAGGTCCGTGCGACGCGCATAATTTTCACGCGCGTATCACGGACGTAAAACACGTTTGTGTGAATAAGGCCTAATGGCTTGAATCTGTCAATCATACTGTTAAGGACTTTTTACACCACGTTTATTGGCGACATCAGAAGTTTACATTGGATGGTAAACACACTGACATCCATAGGTTGGTATAGTCCAAATATACGTCTTGCAGGTAAACAAATGGATACTGCTGTGGGTCCGGCTTCAGAAAACATCTGTGATCAGCTGTTTATTGCCGGGCTGGCTTCAAATATTTAACCCTATCAGTTCCAATAACTTTGGATGTCTGAATATCCACCGCATTATTTCACCATTTCAAGGGTGAATATTTGTTGTTTTTTTAAATATATTTTGTGTATGTGGATCTATACATCTATATCCAGAGATCTCCTCCCTTCTCATCCACACGCTGCATAAAATCCGGTGCATATTTTTCGTACCGCAGCATGTCTGTTCCTGCTGTGGAAAGTGGACAAAATTGCTGCATTTTTCAGAGAAGATATCACTATCTCCCAGCGTTGGAAAAAAAACACTGCAAATTGCGCACCGTTTTCTGCAGTAAACGCAGGAAATCGTGTGTTTTTTCCACCGAATAATTGCAGCAATTCTATTACGTGTGGACAAGCCCTTGAAAGGTGTTTAAATCCCCAGGATTTAAAAGCTGATGGCCTAACCTTTGTATAGGCTATCAATATTAGATTGGTGGGGTGCCCGTTTCTCGGCACCACCCACTGAACATCTGCTTGAAGTCACAGCAGTGCTCGTGTGAGTGCTGCAGCCTTTTTCAGTATTTACAAGGGTTTCCGTCTGGTTCGAAATAGTACTTGCCGTGGTTTTTGTAGCGCCTGCGTATGGTATTGCAGCATTGTCCCATTCAATTAAACGGACAATATCATCCACATCCACTACAAAGTTACAGCATGTGCAATGCTAAGAATAGGCTATCCACTTTTAAATCTTGTATAACCCCTTGAACATAACTAATTTAACCAAAATACTTGACAACACAATATAATGCTCACTCTTTCGTGAACAGCGATCTCAAATATGGGTGCTTTTTTCTCAGGTGTTATAGCAGTGATTTATGTTGGGCAGGGGTCCCCATATTTTTTGTTTTAGCTGGTCTCTCCCCATTAGCTGGAATATGAGATTTGTAAATAGGCCAAATTTTTTATTTTAGGCAGTTAAAACCAGATCGGGCAGAGCTGGAAATACAAAGCCCCGTTCTGTTAGTGGCCCACTTCCCTTACACAGTAATAAGTGTAGGCGGACTGATTTGTCTATTGGGTCGGGGTGTTGCTAGGATCTTGATAGATCAGAGGCATTAAAGATAAGATGGCTATTAGGCCGTGTTTACACAAAGCAGATTTGATTTTAAATACAGAGACTCAACCGGTTGAATAACGGGTTAGGTGCCACTATAGGGTATTTAATGCACCTCCACTATGTATGATAGGCAAGCTTCACATATACTTGAGCAAACTTTATTAGAACCAAAAAAGCCAAAATGCCACACTAGTAATGAAAAAATACAAAATAGTTTATTGGGACATACAACACAAAAATTACAAATGTTAAAATATAAGGAGATCTAAAAGGAACAGTGTGGAATATAATCCCAGTAAATTGGGGTGTCCTACAATGATGATCTACCATGGCATGGTTGTACATGACAAACATGTTGTGTCACAAGAATCTCATGATGTAAAGAACATATATGAAACAGTCAATCAAAATTACACTGAATATAATTGGATACAGGCACATTTAGTACATCGTATATGAATATAAGGGAAGTGCCCAGGGTATTGGGGTAAAAAACCCTGTACTGCCCAGATGAAAATGAGTGTAAGAGAGACCATCATAGAAGAGTATAGCCAGCCCAAGGGAAAGAATTTGAGTAGGAGTTAGAGATACACGTGGATCCACAAGGGATCCACTAGATTAATAACTAGTCTATATGGTAGGCTTACCCATTAGGATAGGAGTGTGTTCCCACACTGCGGCCTGCAGTGACAGCGCCCCTGGGGCGCTATCACTGCAGGCCGCAGTGTGGGAACACACACTCCTGGACGAATCAGTGACCAATCAGCATCATGCACTCCTCTCCATTCATTTACACAGCACATAGTGTTCTTACTAAGGTATTATTAACGCTTAATAAGGTTAATAAGGTATTAACGCTTATAAAACTCGCAAACCACATGCTTGGCCCATCTAAGGGTTTAACAGTAATCAAATCAAGATATGCGATATATTTGACACAAGCCGCCTTAACTATGTAGTCAATGTCATAGATGAAAAATAGATAGCATTTTAAGGACCATCACATATTAGTGTGTATGGTCCATAAGTAAAGAATAATAGCAGGATGCAAATATGTATTGGAAAATGGCAGGTACAAAGTGAAGGCTCAGTGGCCATTTTTAGTGTTCACCACAATAGTTGTGGAGAACGGTGATAGAAATAATTAAGGGACATAGAATGAGAGGAACGCACTAAAGGTAAATCCCTCATTTAGACCAGAGGGAGACATGGTATTCAGACGGTAAATCCACCGTGCCTCCTCTTGCAGGAGTCTACGGTCGAGATTGCCGGCTCTAGGGCCCATTTTGATCTGTGTGACACCCCAAAATTTGAGCAGCTTAGGGTTGCCCCCATGGAACTCATGGGTATGTCTTGACAGGGTTGTATCCTCATTATGATTAATGGTGCTAAGATGTTTAGACACACGTCTTCTCAACTCCTGTACAGTTTTTCCCACGTACAGCTTGGGACAGGGACATTTAACAATGTAAATGACCCCACTACTCTGACAGTTAAGAAATTGTTTAATTACGTATATTTTACCATCAGTAGGATTGGCAAAATTCTTGACGGTTGACATCAAGGGGCAAAAAGAACATCTGCCACAGGGATGAAATCCCTTAATTGGTGATCTAAGCCAAGTAGATGGGGTATCAGAACGTATTGAGTAATGACTGTGTACCAGAAGGTCCCGTAGGTTCCTTCCCCTCCGATATGTAATATTTGGATTAGCAGAAACCGCGTCTTTCAGGTCAGGATCGGCGGTAAGTATATCCCAATGCTTTTGTAAAATTTGGTCGACCTTGGGAGAACATACGTCATATGTGCCTATGCAACGAATGGCACTGGATGAACTGGTCTTGATAGATTTGGTTCCTTTATCAGACAATAGGTCATTTCTCTGAGATGCCCTGGCCCTAGCGTAGGCCCTGTGGAGCCACTTTTTGGGGTAACCTCGTGCTCTAAATTTATGGAAAAGACTGTCACATTCCGTTTGGAAGGCTAATTCATTAGACCAATTACGTTTGGCTCTTAAGTACTGGCCTATCGGTATCCCTTTCCTAAGGGCTGGGGGATGGTAGCTATCCCAGTGCAGAAAGTTGTTAGTAGCGGTGGGCTTCCGAAAAATGTCGGTCTGGACAGCGCCACCAGGATCCAGAGAGATCTTTAGATCAAGAAAATTGATAGCATGGTCATGTATCTCATATGTGAACCGCATGCCAATAGAATTAGTATTGAGTATAGACATGAAGTCAGTGAAAGTGTTGACATCCCCATCCCACAGGATGAGAAGGTCATCGATGTATCTTCCCCAAAAAGAAATGTGAGAAGTGAAAAAAAGTAAGTCATCAGAGAAAGCAATAGTATCCTCCCACCACCCTAAAAAAAGATTCGCATAAGTGGGTGCACAAACAGTGCCCATGGCCGTGCCTTTTAATTTGATGATAATATTTTTTATCAAAAGTAAAATAATTGTGTAAGTAAAAAACGTAAGAGTGACAACACAAAATCATTATGTCTTTGAAATTGAGTGCCTTTTAGTGCTCAGAAAATATTTGACGGCAGTGAGTCCTAAATTGTGCTGAATGTTAGTATATAGTGACTCCACGTCTATACTCGCTATCATGGTAGTGGAAGTTACATTGATCTCATGGATCCTGGTGACGGTGTCCTTGGTATCCTTAAGGTAGGAGGATAACGAAGAGACAAAAGGTGACAATATTTCATTCACATACAGACTGATTCCCTGTGTCAGGTTATCATTGCCTGACACAATGGGTCTTCCAGGGAGGGGACATGTCGCTTTATGAACTTTCGGTAGCGCATAAAAAGTCGCCAAAGTAGGAGTGGAATTATAAAGACGTTTAAATTCGTCAGTGGTGATAAGATTCTCATTCTTAGCTACATCCAGAATAGTGTGTAGTTCTAATAAGTAGCTAGCCGTAGGGTTGCTTGCCCGAGTGACATAGGTAGTGTTGTCGTCAAGTAATCTATGGACCATGCTGACATAGTCAGCACGGTCCATGATCACTATGTTGCCCCCCTTGTCAGAGGGTTTCAGGACCAAACCATCATTACCACACAGATCATCCAGTGCCAGCCTCTCATTGTCGCTAAGGTTGCCAAAGGTCCTAGATCTATCAACCCTCAGCTTTTTAAGATCATTACAGACCATCCTAACAAAAGTGTCAATATGACTGTATTGGGAGAAAGGGGGGGTGAGCTTGGATTTGGGACGCAGGGATGATAGTGGCCCAACGACATCAGTAACTCCAAATTCACTCTCATAAAGCAGACTCTCCAAATCTCTCAAAGTATTGGATTCTGCACGATCCTGACAAGTTCTCTCAGTTGTGGTACCCTTAAAATATTTATGTAAGGCCAATTTCCTTGCAAAAAGATTAATATCCTTCACCCATACGAATTCATCGAAGGATGGAGTAGGAGTATAGGACAAACCCTTCTTTAATAGACTTCATTGATGAGAATTCAAATGACCGGAAGATAGGTTGATTATCTGCATCTCATCATCCCTTAAAGCCTTTGTGTTTGATGTTACGGTTTTGTCCCCCAGTGTAGGCTGGGTTGGCCTAAAAAAGGGAATGTAGCAAGGGGACCTTTGGGAAGATGGACCACATTGTCCCCTCCATTTTGGCTTGAATTGACACGAGGGGGTTGAAGACTGATCGGTGTATTGACAATATTGGGACCAGATATAGGAACAGGCATGGAGGAGATAGAGACAGGATTTAAAGCAGTGGGATGGCATACTGTAGTACGATTAGAAAAGTTAGTTGTTATTTGTTTAGATATCGTGGGTGTTCTTTTGGATATAAGCATTGTGAGAAACTAGACATGGACCGCACAATCCACAGTATATACGTTGATCTGAGCCGCTAGGCATAATTTAGAAACATGAACATGAGGTTCTTTGTAAACATTTTGATCAAACTGTATAAGCCCACTTGCCACTTCACGGCGACCTCTTTAAAGTGGGTCCCTACTCTAGCGGTTGCAGCACCGCATGGCGGCTACCACCACCGCAGCACCGCTCCTGCAGAGGGAGCAACCCAGCGGCCCAAAAGCACCCATGCCTTCAGACCGTGCCAAACCTCCTTGGCTCTGGGCCACGTCCCCCCACAAGTGCAGCACTACAGCAACAGACACCACCATACAGCACCACAACATGTGAACAGATGGAATGAGCTCACCTTGCCATGCGCCCCCAGTGGCCAACTGAGAGCACAAGCAAGAGCAGGAACACTTATGAGGTCATTCTGGAATTAAAATCAGCTGGGTATTTTTTCAAATGCGTGGAGTGCTGGTACCAAGTAAAACAAAGGAAATGAGGAGGATAGACTATACAATATCAGCATTGTGAGAAACTAGACATGGACCGCACAATCCACAGTATATACGTTGATCTGAGCCGCTAGGCATAATTTAGAAACATGAACATGAGGTTCTTTGTAAACATTTTGATCAAACTGTATAAGCCCACTTGCCACTTCACGGCGACCTCTTTAAAGTGGGTCCCTACTCTAGCGGTTGCAGCACCGCATGGCGGCTACCACCACCGCAGCACCGCTCCTGCCTCCGCTGTATGGTGGTGTCTGTTGCTGTAGTGCTGCACTTGTGGGGGGATGTGGCCCAGAGCCAAGGAGGCTTGGCACGGTCTGAAGGCATGGGTGCTTTTGGGCCGCTGGGTTGCTCCCTCTGCAGGAGCGGTGCTGCGGTGGTGGTAGCCGCCATGCGGTGCTGCAACCGCTAGAGTAGGGACCCACTTTAAAGAGGTCGCCGTGAAGTGGCAAGTGGGCTTATACAGTTTGATCAAAATGTTTACAAAGAACCTCATGTTCATGTTTCTAAATTATGCCTAGCGGCTCAGATCAACGTATATACTGTGGATTGTGCGGTCCATGTCTAGTTTCTCACAATGCTGTTCTTTTGGATATACTCTGTCTGTTATTCCTAATCTTGCGTTTGGTGCCTAATCTAAGACTATCAGTATTATTGCTAGATTCGTCTGTGCCTGAAGTGTCTGACTCAGAAAAATCTGTAAACTGTAGTTCGTTTAGGAGTGGGATATGAGTTTGTTTTATACGTGTAGATCTGTCCTAAATCCAAATCCCTGCGATCACGTATATATTTGCGATGTTTACGCTCCTTGATCTCTCCTTGTAGTTTTTCAATATTTTTCTGCAGTTTTAACTCAGAGGCACCGAACTCAGGACAGGAGTGAAAGACTTGTACGTCTATAATCTCCTTTTCTAGCTGGGCAACAGTTTTACTATAATTCTGCTTCTCAAAATCCAGCAAGTATTGAAGCATACGCATGGAACTGTCAGTGAGCAGCTCCTCCCACCCTTTAATAAAAGCAGTGTTGTCTCTATAAGAATTGGGAGTAATATTAATCCTTAGGCCCCTATATACTATTTTTTGTTGTATATAGGTTTCTAGACTAGCGACTTCCCAACAGGATCGTATATATTTCTGGTACGTTTTTTGGAGGTCCCTAAACGCTGTCTGAACATCAAATTGATGTAGGGGAATATTTTCAACGGAAAAGACATATGCCGCATCAGCGGATAATGTCTCTATATTTGGTTTTTTGGATAAAAAAACCTGCCATGCCAAAAATTTGTATATGTAATCAGAAAAATAAGTCAATTGTTCCAAGGTGGGAACGGGGTCAAAACAAAGGGGTAATTAACCCAGCAGCTTTAGAAACCCAAAACATGAGGGAGACCCCAGGTAGTTGGCGGGCGCAATATATAATAACAATAAAAATAGAGCCCAAATCCAAGCTCACCCCCCCTTTCTCCCAATACAGTCATATTGACACTTTTGTTAGGATGGTCTGTAATGATCTTAAAAAGCTGAGGGTTGATAGATCTAGGACCTTTGGCAACCTTAGCGACAATGAGAGGCTGGCACTGGATGATGATGGCTTGGTCCTGAAACCCTCTGACAAGGGGGGCAACATAGTGATCATGGACCGTGCTGACTATGTCAGCATGGTCCATAGATTACTTGACGACAACACTACCTATGTCACTCGGGCAAGCAACCCTACGGCTAGCTACTTATTAGAACTACACACTATTCTGGATGTAGCTAAGAATGAGAATCTTATCACCACTGACTAATTTAAACGTCTTTATAATTCCACTCCTACTTTGGCGACTTTTTATGCGCTACCGAAAGTTCATAAAGCGACATGTCCCCTCCCTGGAAGATGATAACCTGACACAGGGAATCAGTCTGTATGTGAATGAAATATTGTCACCTTTTGTCTCTTCGTTATCCTCCTACCTTAAAGGAACAGTGTCATGGCAAATAATTTTTTTTATATGTTAAAGATGTTAGTGCTTTAATAAAAACGTTTTTATTCATTTGTGTTTTACTTTTTCTTATTTTTACACTTTTTCTTCCCTATGGGGGCTGCCATTTTTTGTTCCATTTCTGTGTGTGTCGATTAACGACACACACAGACATGGAATACGGCAGCCACAGTCCCATAGGGACTGCGAACGGCTCCCGTCCCATTGACTGCCGTGTACGGCGTCTGTGTGGGAACTGCGCATGCGCCGCTCCCACACAGTCCTATTCGAAATTGGCGCCGTCCGGCGCCATTTTCCTGTGGACCGGAAGTCGCGGCCGGACTGTAATATTACTACTTCCGGTCGCGGCTTCCGGACTTGTGCACATGGAACAGCGGCAGCAAACGGAGCGGACGGGCCAGAGGGAGCCGCGGCGGCAGGAGCAGGTAAGAGATTTCAATGTATGTTAGTGTTTGTGTGTGTTTACTACTATATGTAAACCTACTACACTGTGGGTTACATCAAAAAATGGCGACACGCAGTGTAGCAGGTTAAACCTTTCAAACCCCTCGTTTATCCCGGCACTAGCCAGGATAAAGGAGGGGGGGATGCTGAGAGCTCACTAGAGCGAGGGCTTTTAACCCAATGTTGCAATGCTGCAATTTTGGGAACAGCCCCATCTAGTGGCCAAAAATGGGTAGTATTATAAATTAGAAATAATTTATAATATTACATGGCTCGTGCCAAAAAAAAAAAAAAAAATTTGAACAATGTTTAATCACCCACACACTAAATGTTTAATTTTTTAAAAAAAAACATGTTTTTAGGGCAACACCATGCCTTTAAGGATACCAAGGACACCGTCACCAGGATCCATGAGATCAATGTAACTTCCACTACCATGATAGCGAGTATAGACGTGGAGTCACTATATACTATTCAGCACAATTTAGGACTCACTGCCGTCAAATATTTTCTGAGCACTAAAGGCACTCCATTTCAACGACATAATGATTTTGTGTTGTCACTCTTACGTTTTTTACTTACACATAATTATTTTACTTTTGATAAAAAATATTCTCAAATTAAAGGCACGGCCATGGGCACTGTTTGTGCACCCACATATGCGAATCTTTTTTTAGGGTGGTGGGAGGATACTATTGTTTTCTCTGATGACTTACTTTTTTTCACTTCTCACATTTCTTTTTGGGGAAGATACATCGATGACCTTCTCATCCTGTGGGATGGGGATGTCAACACTTTCACTGACTTCATGTCTATACTCAATACTAATTCTATTGGCATGCGGTTCACATATGAGATACATGACCATGCTATCAATTTTCTTGATCTAAAGATCTCTCTGGATCCTGGTGGCGCTGTCCAGACCGACATTTTTCGGAAGCCCACCGCTACTAACAACTTTCTGCACTGGGATAGCTACCATCCCCCAGCCCTTAGGAAAGGGATACCGATAGGCCAGTACTTAAGAGCCAAACGTAATTGGTCTAATGAATTAGCCTTCCAAACGGAATGTGACAGTCTTTTCCATAAATTTAGAGCACGAGGTTACCCCAAAAAGTGGCTCCACAGGGCCTACGCTAGGGCCAGGGCATCTCAGAGAAATGACCTATTGTCTGATAAAGGAACCAAATCTATCAAGACCAGTTCATCCAGTGCCATTCGTTGCATAGGCACATATGACGTATGTTCTCCCAAGGTTGTCCAAATTTTACAAAAGCATTGGGATATACTTACCGCCGATCCTGACCTGAAAGACGCTGTTTCTGCTAATCCAAATATTACATATCGGAGGGGAAGGAACCTACGGGACCTTCTGGTACACAGTCATTACTCAATATGTTCTGATACCCCATCTACTTAGCTTAGATCTCCAATTAAGGGATTTCATCCCTGTGGCAGATGTTCTTTTTGCCCCTTGATGTCAACCGTCAAGAATTTTGCCAATCCTACTGATGGTAAAATATACGTAATTAAACAATTTCTTAACTGTCAGAGTAGTGGGGTCATTTACATTGTTAAATGTCCCTGTCCCAAGCTGTACGTGGGAAAAACTGTACAGGAGTTGAGAAGACGTGTGTCTAAACATCTTAGCACCATTAATCATAATGAGGATACAACCCTGTCAAGACATACCCATGAGTTCCATGGGGGCAACCCTAAGCTGCTCAAATTTTGGGGTGTCACCCAGATCAAAGTGGGCCCTAGAGACGGCAATGTCGACCGTAGACTCCTGCAAGAGGAGGCACGGTGGATTTACCGTCTGAATACCATGTCTCCCTCTGGTCTAAATGAGGGATTTACCTTTAGTGCGTTCCTATGATTCTATGTCCCTTTAATTATTTCTATCACCGTTCTCCACAACTATTGTGGTGAACACTACAAATGGCCACTGAGCCTTCACTTTGTACCTGCCATTTGTCAATACCTATTTGCATCCTGCTATTATTCTTTACTTATGGACCATACACACTAATATGTGATGGTCCTTAAAATGCTATCTATTTTTCATCTATGACATTGACTACATAGTTAAGGCGGCTTGTGTCAAATATATCGCATATCTTGATTTGATTACTGTTAAACCCTTAGATGGGCCAAGCATGTGGTTTGCGAGTTTTATAAGCGTTAATACCCACCTACTATTCTTTAGGTACCGATTTCGCTCTAAGTCCATTGATTCCACTGGTGCGCCTGCGCCGACTATGTGCCAAATTTGTTTAGGGAGTCCTGCCTTCTCCATTGTATTGGCGGCATCTCGTTTCCTAGCCTAAGTCGTAATTTAACTAACTGCGCATGCGTCAGAACTTCTCTTTGGATACTGTCAAACTGGGACGCAATATGCGCACTAAGTCCCCTTTCGGGGCTAATGCGCATGCGCCCCATCTCACTTCTAATTGGCCTATCTTATCCGGGCTCCTATTGACTGGTTTGTTTCCTCGGCCGGCCTGTTCTCCACAACGCCATTGGCTGGCCTTCACTACACACCTTCTCATACGTCATCTGACGTACCCATATCAGGATTTCGATTTTGACGCGCCGCCATTAGCCCCGTGTACCCCTGAGGACGCTACTCTGTAGCGAAACATGTCGGGGGGGCTGTCAATATTTTAATACCTACCGCTGACCGGATTCACTGGCAATCTATTAGACAATTTAACTTGTTACTAGCAGAGGTTCACGCTACTCTATGCCTACACATACACAGGCATACTACTCCTATCCGGTCTTAGGTAGTGGGAATCTATGTGGTCTGTTTTGCTATACGTAGCTCAATAAAGTTTTGTTATAACTATTTTGGTAGTTGGAAAATTGGGCTCTATTGCCTGCAGGCAATCCTTTTTCTTGTTATTAGACGGACACACACACACACACACACACACACACACCTTACCTGCAGTGCTGCCGGTCTTCATAATGGTGCCGGCTTTCCCCCTACAAACCAGCTTCTATGCTGGGTCGATCTGAACTGTGCTTGCGCAGTACAGAGGCAGACCCAATGGACAGGAGCCGTTCATTGTGTCCTATGCACTGTGCTGCCGTATTCAATCTGTATATGTGTCGTTGAGACACATACACAGATGAAATAAAACATGGCAGCCCCCAGTACAGTAAAAGTGTTGTTAAAAAAAAAAAAAACATTGTGTGTGAAAAAGTCAATATAATATTTTATTAAATAAAAATAAATCATGACACTGTCCCTTTGAAAAAAAAAGTCTATGGAGAAGGGAGGGGAAGCAGGAGGAGGGAGCAAAGAGTGAGTCTGCTCAGACAAACTTCATGTAAGTCTATGGGGGGGGGTGAGGAAGGGGAGGAAGTAGGATCAGAGAGAAACACACAGACGTGATGGTAAGCTAGTTCGGCTACGTTGCTCATTACTTCTGTATAATGTCCTCTATGCTGCTGCCTCTATAAGAGGAGACTCCTGCTCTCCTATCTCAATGTGTGCAGTGCATAGAAGGCATGATGCCAGTTAGGCTCCGCCCACTAGCTCCGAGACCATTTCGAATTAGAAAGAGCCTGCAGAGGGGAAAACTGGTAAAACAAAAAAAATGCTAATTAAGTCATGTAAAGGTCAGAAATAGTGTTATTCCTCATGTACACACATGACCGCTTATTCTAAAAAGCTAGGTAAGCTTTCAGATTTGCCAGAGCACAGATCAGGGCAATGCATTGCAATTCATAAGTATTGCATTCGTGATCTAACGTTCGCATGGTAAAGTCCCTTAGGGAGACAAAAAAATAAAGTAAAATAATGATTTAAGAACCATTTTAAAAATATAAAAAAATTAAATAAAGTTCCAAAAAACCTGCCTTTTTACAAATTTATAGAAGCAATAAAAAAGTGAACATAATGGGTATCGCTGCATTATTTTAGCTGTAAATGTCAAAATAATAGCACAAGGTCTTCAGGATGGATGAAGAAATGTTGGTTTAATCACCAAAAAGTGAGCGACGTTTCCATTCATATCTGACTTGAGCGTTTCAGATGAGAACCGAAATGTCGCTCACTTTTTGGCGATTTAATCCAACGTTTCTTCATCCATCCTGAAGACCTTGTGCTGTTGCTTTTTCCACGGTTCCTTCTATCCATTTAAAGTGAGGGAGTTGATTCATTCCTTGCGGTAACGTGCTCCTGGCCTGATCTACAGTCTTTTGAGGAGGGCTGTGTGCGTTCCCTTTTTGATAACATTATATCTTTATTAGGGTGCGCACTTGCATTGTATTTCCACAGTGGAAAAATATTCTCCAGAAACTTCAATGAGAGAACTTTTTTTCCAGCTCAGATTTCTCTAGTTCTTGCGGTTTTTCCCCGTAGGCATACATTGAATAGTTTTTCCTCAGCGTAGGTTTATTCTTGCTATAGTGAAAATATACCACAAAACACCATAGAAGTACAACACTTTGACCGGTAAGGTGCACTATTCTACTATTTGCTAAACTTTCTAAAATTTTTCCTGTAACATTGTAAGACTTTATCGTTCTGGTGTTCGTGACCCTTTTTGTTCTATCTAATGTTGTTTATTTGTTTGTTTTACATTCTCCTTGAAACTCTGCACTTTTACTTTGATCTTATCCCCTTTTGCTTGATTGTTTGTTTTCAGTTTTTGAACTTTGAAGGTTGTATTTTGTTTTTCAAGTGAAAACCCATCCAAGGCAAAGACAGGTTTTCATTTCTATACAATCTCAAACTTCAAAGGCTCCAATACTTTTTTGCACTCTTACATCCCTGGTGCTTAAAAGGACAAGTGATCATCCTTTTTTTCTGATCAGTGTCTTTTACCATTTAATTGGACAAACATTTCACTAAGTTTTTGGCTTTTGTCATTTAAGGTGTTTGAAGTTGAGACTCACTATCCAATCCTTGCTGTGCTTGAATGAAAAAGCATTTAAAATTGGGGTCTTCACACCTTCTTTAGGAGAAGTCTCCCTATTTTATGTTCTTATTAAGCCAACATATGTAAAGTTGATCTGCACAGCAAACAAGATTAAGTATAGAGTGATAAGAAGATCTAATGGAGAACACCAGCACATAGTGTTTTATTACATGTAGTATCCTATTTCATTACACCAATTTTATCCTATGCCTTTGTTTTTAAGATTGCATAGGCTTTTTAGATCCCTTTTGGCTCTTGTATTTTTTGGAAACTTGTCTTATTTTACTTTCTCTCCTAATAATCTTGCTAGTTCTTTCCAATTCACTTGTGGATAGACCTGTCCGTGCATAATGGTCATGTCTTCGAGACCTGAACGATGTTTCTGCCACAGAATAGTCTGTATACTGAGTGCTGTCTTTTTAATCACTTTGCTACCATGTCATATGAGCATCTAGTCTGCTACTGTAAATTCTCCCCTCTGGGGACATTGGGGAAGACCAGATGAGAAAAATAAGTCGTACTTGCCACCAGTGATGATGAACACTATTTTGTGATCCTGGAGTTACTGGTTATATTCCAATCCCAATATTCACAGTTGTGTTTTAAGTTTGGGCACCCCTGTTTTTTTTTAATTTTATAAATCTACTCTGCATGGAACAAACTTTAAAGAGTACCTGTCACTAGATTTTAGGGCACTAAGCCACTAGCGTGTTATACTGCTGGGGTTTAACATCCTAAACATGCCCCTCTCAAAACTGTTGGTTTTTAGCATTTAGTCTAAAAAATAAGTGGTAATTTACATACAGCATTACAAGCGTGGTCGTGAGATGAGTCCACGTGTACTGGCCTCTGCTTCTTCTGAGCACTGCGTATGTACTGGATACTGTCGGACTCCTCAAGATTCCCTTCTTTTGGTAATTGTATAACTTTTTAGATGAAAAGATAAAATAAGCCGTATTGAGAGGGACATGTTTAGGACGCCATAGGTATAACAAGCTGGTGGTACAGAGCCCTGAAATCTAACAGATCTCCCTTAACCTATATTTTTTGCAAACCCTATTCTCACGCTGCAGAAAAAAAATAGTCCTGGAATTTCTCCAGCTGCATTGCAAAGGTTATAATACTTGATCCTCCTTTGGCAGAAAGCACAGCCTTCATATATTTATTTTCCAGGCTCTTCTTTTCAGAATGCTTTTTGGTATAACAATGGTTTTAGTGCATTTGTGCCTAACCTATGCCGGATAGCCTTGAGATTCCATGAGTGAACTGTTTGTACAGATGTGATTGCCGAGTGAGCATTAGATACCAAGCTTACAGTGCTATAAACTGGTTGTTAAAGAGGTTTACCAGTTTTGTGTAAATAAAGCCAAATCATTGTATAAAGAAACATTAATGAAGATTTTGTTTTTCAATTCTTTACTATGTTCAAGATCTTTGCTTGCTGTCATAGTAACATAGACCGTAAAGCTGGGAAAAAAATACACTATCCAACTAAATCAACATGTTGATCCAGAGGAAGGAAAAAGATCATGTTGCAGTTGCCAATTTCTTCCTATAAGGAGGAATAATTTCTTTCTGACACCAATGTGGCATTCCGTATAAAGGCCCTTTTACCCTGGCCAATTATTGGGTAAACTAGAATTGCCCTGTGAAACGGAGCAACGATCAGCCGATGAACGAGCAAATGCTCGTTCATCGGCTGATCGCATTGTTTTTAAATGCATAAAATATTATCGTTGCCGGCAAACAGGGAGACGTGCTGCATAAAAGATAGAAATGTCTGCGGACAATCGAGGGGAGTAACAAGCGCTTGTCCCCATAATAGCGCCTTGCGAAAGGATCAAACGAGTGGCGATCAACAAGATGTCTCTTTGATCAGCGCTCGTTTACACGGCTCTCGTCGGGCTGTGTAATTCTACCTTAAAGAGGCTCTGTCACCAGATTTTGCAACCCCTATCTGCTATTGCAGCAGATAGGCGCTGTAATGTAGATTACAGTAACGTTTTTATTTTTAAAAAACGAGCATTTTTGGCCAAGTTATGACCATTTTTGTATTTATGCAAATGAGGCTTGCAAAAGTCCAAGTGGGCATGTTTAAAGTAAAAGTCCAACTGGGCGTGTATTATGTGTGTACATCGGGGCGTGTTTACTACTTTTACTAGCTGGGCGTTCTGACGAGTAGTATCATCCACTTCTCTTCAGAACGCCCAGCTTCTGGCAGTGCAGACACAGAGCGTGTTCTCGAGAGATCACGCTGTGTCGTCACTCACAGGTCCTGCATCGTGTCGGCCACATCGGCACCAGAGGCTACAGTTGATTCTGCAGCAGCATCAGCATTTGCAGGTAAGTAGCTACATCGACTTACCTGCAAACGCTGATGCTGCTGCAGAATCAACTGTAGCCTCTGGTGCCGATGTGGCCAACACGATGCAGGACCTGTGAGTGACGACACAGCGTGATCTCTCGAGAACACGCTCTGTGTCTGCACTGCCAGAAGCTGGGCGTTCTGAAGAGAAGTGGATGATACTTCTCGTCAGAAAGCCCAGCTAGTAAAAGTAGTAAAAACGCCCCGATGTACGCACATAATACATGCCCACTTGGACTTTTGCAAGCCTCATTTGCATAAATACAAAAATGGTCATAACTTGGCCAAAAATGCTCGTTTTTAAAAAATAAAAACGTTACTGTAATCTACATTGCAGCGCCTATCTGCTGCAATAGCAGATAGGGGTTGCAAAATCTGGTGACAGAGCCTCTTTAAGTCTCTGAGTCAATTTCAAGCTATCTTCTACAGGTAACTTTAAAAGGTCTTCAAAGAAAGGCATTTAGATCTCTTTTTGAATGTAATTGAGTAAATCGGCCATCGTAACGTCCTGTGATAGGGCGTTCCTATGTCTCCCTAGTCTTATGCACACGACCGTGCATTACGGTCCGCATACTATCCACAATTGCAGATCGTATAGCACACATTCTATCCTATGGGCCAACGCACACAACCGTAGTTTCAAAGGTCTGTGCGTTGTCCGGGAGCCAAGACCGAATAAAAATAGGACAAGTCCTTTTATGGGCCGCATTTGCGGTTCGGGCTCCTTTTTAAAGTCTGTGCACATCTTGTGGATAAATGCGGAGGATGGCTCACGGATGACACTCATTCGGGCGTCCATACTGTAATCACGGACCGTGCACACTGCTACGGTCATGTGCATGAGGCCTTAGTGACCATGAATAGGAATATACTTGTTTACATCCAGACGCTGAATTTACATCTCACATCTGATAGGATTGCCTTTAATAAATATACTTGTAGGAAACCCATTTTGTCTAAATGCATCAGCAGCACAATCTCTCTGTGTGTCTCTCTCTCATCCTGTTAGTTTGCTACAATTTTTCAGTGTAGGTAAGGGTTAGCGCACAGAAGATTTTCAATTGGATACAGCGCAGTATACCTTCACTTGTGAGATGTAGGCCTAAAGCAAGCCATACACATGAGAAACTCTGCCGAACCAATATCCATGTAATTGGCCAATTATCTTGTGTGTATGGTGACCACCTGACCTGTCCCCCAACATTACCTATCCTTTGGTTCCACAAAAGATAAGCCACTGCCTTTTTTTTCCCCCCAGAGATTAATCTCCTTTTCCATTATAAAGAAGTGGGAGAAAAATTAGGACCAATTGCTGGAGTTTTTAGTAGCTACTTAAAGAGGCTCTGTCACCAGATTTTGCAGCCCCTATCTGCTATTGCAGCAGATAGGCGCTGCAATGTAGATTACAGTAACGTTTTTATTTATAAAAAAACAAGCATTTTTGGCCAAGTTATGACCATTTTTGTAGTTATGCAAATGAGGCTTGCAAAAGTCCAAGTGGGTGTGTATTATGTGCGTACATCGGGGCGTTTTTACTACTTTTACTAGCTGGGCGTTCTGAAGAGAACTATCATCCACTTCTCTTCAGAACGCCCAGCTTCTGCCAGATCACGCTGTGACGTCACTCACAGGTCCTGCATCGTGTCAGACGAGCGAGGACACATCGGCACCAGAGGCTTCAGTTGATTCTGCATCAGCGTTTGCAGGTAAGTAGCTACATCGACTTACCTGCAAACGCCGATGCTGCTGCAGAATCAAATGTAGCCTCTGGTGCCGATGTGTCCTCTCTCGTCTGACACGATGCAGGACCTGGGGCAGGAAGTGAGTGACGTCACAGCGTGATCTCTCGAACACGCTGTGTGTCTGCACTGCCAGAAGCTGGGTGTTAACGAAGAGAAGTGGATGATGCTGATTCGTCAGCATCATAAACTTTTATTCCTAACGCCCAGCTAGTAAAAAGTAAAAACGCCCAGATGTACGCACACAATACACGCCCAGTTGTACTTTTACTTTAAACACGCCCAGTTGTACTTTAGAAAGCCTCATTTGCATAAATATAAAAATGGTCATAACTTGGCCAAAAATGCTCGTTTTTTAAAAAAAAACAAAACACATTACTCTTATCTACATTGCAGCGCCGATCTGCTGCAATAGGAGATAGGGGTTGCAAAATCTGGTGACAGAGCCTCTTTAAATTAATAGTAGGAAAAACTAGCAAAAAGCTAATAATGTATTTAACTGTAGTTACAAGGATATACATAGGTTGCTACTTTTTGGCTTCTGTTTTCATTAATCGGTAGCAAATTTTTTTTTTTTATTTTTTTTTATGGTGGCGTTCCACAAGTGCCTAAAAAAACAATTTGGTGGTATTTGATTTTTTTTTTTCAGTTTTTTTTTATTTTTGTAGTGCCTGCGGTGTCTGGAAAACACTAGCTCCTCCTGTTCCCATACACATTATTATTCTGATGTAAATTGCCTACAAATACAGTATTTATACAGCCATCTATAGGCTTCCTTAACTTGTTTCCCCTTTTTCTCAGGTTAGGGCTAAATGAGTTAACCTCTTATGACATGACATGACATAAAGACTCATTATGTGTCCCCAATCCACCAACCCATTGGCACAGAATCGCTGCAGAAAAGTCACCTACTATATGTAGCCTTCGTCTCTGACCTTTGAATGCATCACCTCCCACATTGTTATACCTGCAAATATATGAAAGTCAATTTCACAGTCCGCTAATTAATGAGCTTTCCCCCACTTTGTCTGAAATAGGACACCATTAAGCCCCGTCCTCTCAATCGTGTACCAGCTGAAAATGGGAGAGATCACCAAGGAATTAACTCCAGTGTTCTAGCCAGGATTTCTACAAGACTGTTTTTCGGGTGGGCAAGACTATCTCCTGTTTACTTTTATCATTAACCCCTTAAGGACGCAGCCTAGTTTGGGCCTTAAGGCTCAGAGCCCATTTTTCAAATCTGACATATTTCACTTTATGTGGTAATAACGTCGGAATGCTTAAACCTATCCAAGCGATTCCGAGATTGTTTTCTCGTGACACTTTGGGCTTCATGTTCGTGGTAAAATTTGGTCGATATATTCAGTCTTTATTTGAGAAAAATTGCAAAATTTAGAGAAAATTTAGAAAAAATAGCATTTTTCAGAATTTAAATGCATCTGCTTGAAAAACAGACGGTTATACCACCCAAAATAGTTACTAGTTCACATTTCCCATATGTCTACTTTAGATTGGCATCGTTTTTTGAACATTATTTTATTTTTCTTGGACGTTACAAGGCTTAGAACATAAACAGCAATTTCTCATATTTTTAAGAAAATTTCAAAAGCCTTTTTTTAAGGTACCTGTTCAGTTCTGAAGTGGCTTTGAGGGGCCTATGTATTAGAAACCCCCATAAAGCACCCCATTTTAAAAACTAGACCCCTCAAAGTATTCAAAACAGCATTTAGAAAGTTTTTTTAACCCTTCAGGCATTTCACAGGAATTAAAGCACAGTGGAGGTGAAATTTGCAAATTTCGTTTTTCTTTCTGAATTTCAATTTTATTCTATTTTTTTTCTGTAACAAGGAAGGTTTTACCAGAGAAACACAACTAAATATGTATTGTCCAGATTCTTCAGTTTTTAGAAATGTCCCACATGTGGCTTTAGTACGCTCGTGGACTAAAACACAAGCCCTAGAAGCAAAGAAGCACCTAGTGCATTTTGGTGGTGCTTTTTTATTAGCATATATTTTAGGCAGCATGCCAGGTTTGGAGAGGTGTTGAGGTGCCAAAACAGTAGGAATCCCCCAAAACTGACCCCATTTTGGAAACTGCACCCCTCAAGGAATTAATTTATGGTTATTGTTACCATTTTGACCCCGTAGTTTTTTCACAGCGCGTATTTGAATTGGGCTGTGAAATTAAAAGAATGACAATTTTTCCAATAAGATGTCATTTTTGATCAGAATTTCTTATTTTCACAGGGAACAAAATGCCCCATTTTGTTGCCCAATTTGTCCTGAGTGCGGCAATACCCCATTTGTGGTGATAAACTGCTGTTTGGGCCCATGGGAGGCCTCAGAAGGAAAGGAGCGCTATGTGTTCTTAGGAGTCCAGATTTTGCTGGATTGGTTTTTGGGTGCCATGTCGCATTTGCAGAGCCTCAGAGGTATCAAAGCAATGGAAACCCACCAAAAGTGACCCCATTTTGGAAACAAAACCCCTCAAGGAATTTATTTATGGGTGTTGTGACCATTTAGACCACACAGTTTTTTCACAGAACTTATTTGAATTGGGCTGTGAATTAAAAAAAAATATATTTTTCCAGTACATCCCTCATGACAGCACTACAGGAGGTTGCCCTCTTGACCTCTGTAGGGACAGGAAGACAGAGAGGTTAAAAGGCCCCTCCCACCACTTACTTGCCAGTGTTCTTCCTGTCCCCACAAGGGTCAGGAGCAGAGAGCGTCGCTCCTGTATTAGTGCAGGAAAGAAACTCGGGCAGGGGGCAAGATCGGGGCGTCCGTGCACTCCCCCCTTCTCTTCCCCCTAAAGCCCAGGCTAACACCCCTCATACGACGGGTCCCTTAGCTCCCTCCCTAAGACACCTACCGGAGGAATCCTAGGCAGGGTTCTGGTAGTGTGTGGGGGCTGGGGTTTCCCAAGCAGGCTTCGGCCGGACCGCGGACCAGGCGGGGACCGGCAGCTCCATAGGCATGGACGCACCGGCAGGGATCCTCGCTGCACCGCATAGCAAGCCTTAGCGCCGGCTATGGCGGCTGCACTCCAGGTACACGCTGGACGAATAGCCGACCGGATATGACGTCGGGCTACTTCCGGTCCGCGGCCATCTTGGAAGGCGGGAAATTCAAAACGCCCGCATTTAAAGGGACACGCACAGGTATGTAGTTAGAGCTGATAACTCTAACTTGGATCTATTTTTTGTGGTTTGCATATTGCATTGCCTGTTACCTGTCGCGATATGGAACTTCCTCGTCCTGATGGAACTCCAGATATGTCCCAGGGTCACGTGAGTCTCACCCTTGGAAGGGTATGACCCCTTATGTATGTACACCATACTTTACCTACCTTCTGTTTTCTCTAGGAAAAAGATTTCTCTCAGAGACAAACTGATAAAAAGAAGGTTAAAAAATGTGCGACTTGTGCAAAAAAATTGCCAGAGTCCCATAAAAAACAATTGTGTCAGGATTGTATTGCCAAAATACTAAAGGAGGAACAACCAACGTTCATGTCCGAACTTAGGACTATGATTCGTGAGGAAGTGGCTCAGTCAGCCTCCCTCGCCCCTCCGCAAGAAACTCCCTCACACTCCCGGGCAAAAAGACCACGGATTGAAGTGGATCAAAAATATTGGCCTCCTTCTCAGGGGTCGGACTCTGAACAGGAGTGCTATTACCTATCGGAAGATGAGTTAGAAGAAAGAGACGAACTCTTACCTTCAACTTCTTCCACTCAAGAGAAAAAAAATTTCTTCTCTTCCGAGATGTCGGATACCTTAATTCAAGCAATACGGGAAACTATGGATATTCCCGAAGAAGACCAACCACATACCATCCAGGATGAGATGTTTGGAGGTCTAACGGGAAAGAAAACAAGGGTTTTTCCAGTAAACGAAAATCTTAAAAGAATGGTGACAACTGAATGGGAAGATTCAGAAAAAAGGCTCTTCATTTCAAGAGATTTTAAGAACAGACTTCTCTTTGATCAAGAGGACACTAAGCCTTGGGATGAAATCCCAAAAGTAGATGTCCCAGTCGCCAGGGTTGCTAAAAAAAACGCAATCCCCTTTGAAGATTCCTCTCAGTTGAGGGACGCCATGGACCGAAAGGCAGACGGACTACTAAAAAGAGCGTGGGAATCTTCCTCTGCCTTGATCTCAACTAATATCGCGGCCACATCAGTAGCAAGAGCAATGTTCATATGGCTAAACCAGCTAGAGACCCATTTGATGATGAAGACATCACGACAAGAGCTACTAGAATCTCTACCGTTACTAAAAATGGCAACCGGATTCTTGGTAGACGCTTCAGCAGAATCTATTAGATTTGCTGCCAGGAATGGGGCTCTCTCAAATGCTGCTAGAAGAGCATTATGGCTCAAAATGTGGTCAGGAGATACGAAGTCCAAAAACAAGTTGTGTTCTATCCCATTTACAGGGTCTCTGATGTTCGGTCCTCTCCTTGATAACATACTGGAGAGTGCAACAGATAGGAAAAAGGGGTTTCCTGAAGAGAAACCAAAAAAAACCCCTGAATTTGGAAGATTTCGCCAACAGAGGGATCCTACTTCACAGAACTACAGCGGGAAAGGGAAGTCCGGTCGCTGGAGTTACCCCAAAGGGAAAAGGGGTCGAGGATATCTCCTTAACCCAAATAATTCATTCCAGCCCTCAAAGCAATGACGCCAAGAGTGTGGGGGGAAGACTCCTACAATTTTATCCCGAATGGTTGAGAATAACCCAGAACCCCTGGGTTCTAAAGATAATAGAAGGATACAAAATAGAATTTTCCTCCATTCCTCCAGAGAAATTCCTAATAACCCAGTACCAAGCAAAAGATCTTCATCAGATACTTACCCAGGACGTCCAGAAACTACTCAGATTGAGAGCCATTTCCCCAGTTCCCCACAACGAGATATGCAAGGGCCACTATTCGAAAATCTTCTTGGTCAAAAAACCAAACGGTTCCTACAGGACAATAATCAACCTGAAGTTCCTAAACAAATGGGTGAATTATCGGAAATTCAAGATGGAGTCTATCAGATCGACTATTCCTCTAATAAGGGAAGAGGCATCAATGTGTACGATCGATTTTAAAGGATGCGTATTATCACGTTCCTATCCACCCCGCGTACCAGAGATTCCTCAGATTCGCAATTCAGGACGGTCCTTCCATTCTCCACTTCCAGTTTGTCTGCCTCCCCTTCGGCCTTTCCTCCGCCCCCAGAATTTTTACAAAAATTATGGCAGAGATCATGGCATTCATAAGAAGTCAAGGTATAGTAATTATCCCATATCTAGACGACTTCTTGTTGACAGCAGATACTCCGGCTACATTAGTCAGTCATCGGTCACAGGTTCTTTCCCTACTACAAGAATTGGGATGAATAATCAACTTTCAGAAGTCGAGTCTTCCTCCCCAGAAACAGAAGGTCTTCTTAGGAGTACTGCTAGACTCCTCCCTTCAACATTCCTTCCTCCCAAGAGAGAAACAAATACTCCTACTGGCAGAAGTAAGAAAATTTTGGGGGAAAGACACCTGTTCCATAAGGGAATGTATGCGGATGTTGGGAATGATGACGTCTTGCATCCAATCTATTCCATGGAGCCAATTTCACTCCAGACCCTTACAGAATCTGATCTTGTCCCGGTGGGATCGAAAACAAAATTCCCTGAATTTAAAAATTCAAATTTCTGAGACTGTGAAATCATCTCTCCTGTGGTGGCTCTGCACAAACAACATAGACAAGGGAGTCCCCTGGAGAACTTCTCCTTATGTAGTGATTACCACAGATGCCAGCAAACACGGCTGGGGGTCAGTAATCCAAGACCAACACTTTCAGGGCACATGGACTGGTCAAATGAAGACGATGTCTTCAAACTTCAAAGAACTAAGAGCTGTATGGGAGACACTTATAAAAGCTTCACCCACCATAAAAGGGAAGCATATAAGGATTTTATCGGACAACACGACAGCAGTGTCCTTTCTTCGCCATCAAGGGGGAACAAGACACACTCTTCTTCAGGGCCTCTCTGCACAAATTTTCAGTTGGGCAGAAGAAAACGTCCTATCAGCAGATTTCCTAAGTCGGGAAAAAGTAGACCCGGGAGAATGGTCCCTAAACAAGGAAGTCTTTCGGTCCCTAACCCGAAATTGGGGTTATCCACAAATAGACCTGTTTGCCACGAGGAAATACACTCAGGTAGAGACATTCTTCTCCCTAAATCTCAGAGACAACCCATTGGGAGTAGATGCATTGTCCCAACCCTGGGACATGGATCTGGCCTATGCCTTTCCTCTGTTTCCTCTAATACCAATGGTGTTAAGAAAAATCCAGGAAGATTTGACAAAGCTCATCATTATTCTTCCCTATTGGCCGAAGAGAAGTTGGTTTCCAATCGTACAATACCTAGCGTTGGAAGATCCTATCATGCTCCCAGTCAAGGAGAATCTTCTCTCCCAGGGTCCCTTATTCTTCCAGGGAATAGAGACTCTGAAATTGTCAGCCTGGATCCTGAAAGGCAGATCTTGAGGAACCACGGTCTGTCAGACGAGGTAATTTCAACTATCTTATCAAGTCATAAAGAAGTTACCTCTAAAATCTATCAAAAGATTTGGAAGAAATTCTGTTCCTGGCATGGAATCCCAGGACCAGATCCCTTTTCTCCCAACATTGCAAAAATCCTAGATTTTTTACAATCGGGATTCAAAAAAGGACTTAGCCCTAGTACCTTAAAGGTACAGATTTCAGCCTTAGGTAATTTTTTTAATACTCCCCTGGCTGAACATCGGTGGATCAGAAGATTCACTCAAGCGGTCTCTAAACTGAAACTTTCCCTAAAGAAATCCGTTCCTACCTGGGATTTGAATGTGGTGTTAACGACTCCTTTTGTGAGCCCCCCTTTTGAGCCGCTCGACGAAATTAGTATGCATTTTTTAACTCTAAAAGCTGCATTCTTAGTCGCTATTACTTCAGCAAGAAGGATTGGAGAAATCCAATCTCTGTCAATCATAGAACCGTACCTAAAAGTACAAGAGGATAAGATCATCCTAAAGCTGGATCCCTCATTTATTCCAAAGGTATCTACCGCTTTCCATAGAGAACAAGAAATAATTCTACCTTCCTTTTATCCAGATCCAAAAGACCAACAAGAAGAAAAATTCCATTGCCTGGATGTCAGGCGAACAATTCTTCAGTATCTGGATAGAACCTCCTCCTGGAGACCAGATAAAAATCTATTTGTCCTATTTGGGGGAAAGAATAGAGGAAAGAGAGCCTCAAAGGGCTCTCTAGCGAGATGGGTAAAAACCACCATACAAGAAGCCTACAAGTCCCAAGGACTATCTGCCCCACAAGGCATCAGAGCCCATTCAACGAGGGCAGTTTCGGCATCCTGGGCAGAAAGAAGAGAAGCCTCTATGGACCAAATCTGCAGAGCTGCCACTTGGTCAAGCCATCATACGTTTTACAAACATTATAGACTCGATGTGCTGTCCGATACGGATTTAAGTTTTGGACGGAAAGTCCTCCAATCCATAGTCCCGCCCTGAGCATTATAATCTGGTATTGCTCCTGTAGTGCTGTCATGAGGGATGTACTGGAAAATAGCAATTAGACCTACCGCTAATTGTATTTCCAGGAATCCATCATGACAGCACCATTATATTCCCTCCCTTATTGAATTCTGATTTGTGCATTTAACATGTCAGTTATTGTCCCTAGAAATAAAATAGGGTTGCATCCATCCTGGTGTAGTAATTGAAAAACACTGGCAAGTGGGTGGTGGGAGGGGCCTTTTAACCTCTCTGTCTTCCTGTCCCTACAGAGGTCAAGAGGGCAACCTCCTGTAGTGCTGTCATGATGGATTCCTGGAAATACAATTACCGGTAGGTCTAATTGCTATTTTTCCAATAAGAGGTAGTTTTGGCTCAAAATTTCTTATTTTCACAAGGAATAAAATACCGCATTTTGTTGCCCAATTTGTCCTGAGTGTGGCAATACCCTATTTGTGGTGATAAACTGCCGTTTGGGCCCATGGGAGGGCTCAGAAGGGAAGGACCACCATGTGGCCTACTGGGAATTTTCTGGTGCGAAGTCGTGTGTGCAGAAGCCCCTGAGGTATCAGTACAGTTGAAACCCCCGAGAAGTGACCCCGTTTTAAAAACGACACCCCTTAAGGAATTCATCTAGAGGTGTAGTGAGCATTTTGACCCCACAGGTATTGTGTAAAAGATAATGAGCAGCAGTTGGTGCAGAGTGAAATTTGCAATTTTCTATACATATATGCCATGTCAGTGTCCGATATATTGTGCCCAGCATGTGCCACCGGAGACATATACCCCATAAACTGTAATGTGGGCTCTCCCGGGTACGGCAATACCCTACATGTGGCTGTTATTAGCTGCCTGGGCACACGGCAGGGCTCAGAAGGAAAGGACCACCATTTGGCCTACTGGAGCTTTTCTGGTGCTAAGTCTTGTACGCAGAAGCCCCTAAGGTACCAGTACAGTTGAAACCCCCAAGAAGTGACCCTGTTTTAAAATCTACACCCCTTAAGGCATTCATCTAGAGGTGTAGTGAGCATTTTGACCCCACAGGTATTGTGTAAAAGATAATGTGCAGCAGTTGGTGCAGAGTGAAATTTGCAATTTTCTATACATATATGCCAATTCAGTGTCTGATATATTGTGCCCAGCATGCGCCACCGGAGATATACACCTCATAAACTGTAATGTTGGCTCTCCCGGGTACGGCAATACCCTACATGTGGCTGTTATCGGCTGCCTGGGCACACAGCAGGGCTCAGAGGGGAAAGATGAGGAGGGGTAAGCTGTGCGAAGTGGATCAGAGCGAGTAAAACTGGGGTAAATAAAAAATATGGGATGGATGATAAATTTTAAAACACTCTTTCATACAGAGCTCTGTTTTTTTGGGACACGCGTCACATTGATATATTGTGTCCTTCCTTATCCCCCTCTTATAGCAGACTCTGCACCTCTTTTGACTTTTTCCCTTCTTGCCAGTTTGGGGAACTTCTCCTAAAAAGTGTTGCCCTGGTACGATGCCTGTGGCCCCGCTTCCAGAAGTACTGTAAGGCTTCAGGACTTGATCTGACAAGTCCACCCCTCCCATGTACCTATTGTAGTCCAGGATGCAGTCTAGTTTGGGGGTCCCTGTACTGGTACCTCGTACAGGTACATGGGTACTGGTGTGGCATCTCCCTGGTCTTGTACTTGACACACTATGTTGCTGCTAGATTGTGCCCTGCTCTCACCCCTTCTGAGTGTTTGCCCAAGCAGAGTCTTAGGGAGGCCTCTCAGGTTTCTTCTAGCAGTGCCGCATGCCGCAGGACAGTGCATTAGTGTCGTACACGCGCCGGGAGGTATAACAAGCACACAATTGTGCTAGCCGGCTTAATTAACAGTGAAATAACACACTACATCGAAAAGAATTGATAATCCCTGATGATGTGTCACTTATACATGTGGCACTGAAACGCGTTGGATTGTCTGTCAGTCAGTGAGGTGTGCCAGTAGAATATATCGTTAGGGGTGAGGAGGTGTTTGGTGTGTGCAACTATACTATCACATCAGCACACCTCTCCTCATTACTGACCACCTTATCTGAGCCTGTTCACATTGTATTTAGGGCTAAGATGGCTCATTTTAATGAAACAATTTAATAAATTTAATTTTAATCGTTCTATCTTCAGGCAGTAAAAATTGTTAATCTAAGGAACGGAATACTCTATCAGGTAGAGGTGGTAACCCTGGTCCAGCAGTGGGTGCACCAAATCCCACACAATTTTTGTATTAACTCCCAGTAAGGGGGGGGGGGGGTGTTCTGGGGGCTGAGTACTGGTGACCTTCCCTTTATATATCCTAAATCTGTAGGTATGCCCTGATGCACTCTCGCAGCTTATACATCTTCACGCCATACCTTACCCTCTTACCCGGCAGGTACTCGCGGAATTGAAGCCTCCCTTTCAAATGTACCAGGGATTCATCTATAGAAATACACTTCTCGGGGGTGAATGCTTGGAAAACCGGGCACTGAAATGGTCTAATAGGGGTCTCCATTTATACAAACGGTCAAAACTGGGGTCATCTCGGGGTGGGCACGGCTCATTATGAGTATAATGTAAGAAGCGAAGTATTGCCTCATTTTTATTTTATTTTTTAGTTTCCAGCTCAGTTCTGAAGTTGCTTTGAGGGGCCTATATATTAGACACCCTTATCAAACACCCCATTTCAGAAACTAGACCCCTCAAAGTATTCACAACAGCATTTAAAAAGTTTATTAACCCTTTAGGTGTTTCACAGGAATTTAGAGCAAAGTAGAGGTGACATTTAATTAATTTAGTTTAATTTATTAGGCACCATGTACGGTTTGAAGAGGTCTTGTGGTGCTAAAACATTGGAAACCCCCCAGAAGTGACCCCTTTTTGGAAACTAGAGACCTTGAGGAATTCATTGTAGTTTTCTTGGGGTGCATGCGACTTTTTGATCAGTTTTTATTCTATTTTTAGGTGGCGTGGTGACTAAAAAAACAGCAATTTTACTATTGTTTTTTATTCAAATTTTTTTTACAGCGTTCACCGTGCGCTATAAATGACATATTCACTTTATTCTGCGGGGCGATACGATTACGGCGATACCAGATGTTTATAGTTTTATTTTATGTCTTATGGCGTTTGCACAATAAAATACATTTTGTAAAATATCATTTATTTTTTGTGTTACTTTATTCTAAGAGCCATAACTGTTTTATTTTTTCATCAGGAAAGTCGTGCGAGGACTTATTTTTTGCGTAACGAACTGTAGTTTCGATCAGTACCATTTTTAGGTACATGCGACTTTTTGATCTCTTTTTATTCCATTTTTTGGGAGGTGAAGTGACCAAACAATTGTGATTGTGGTACGGTTTATTATTATTTTCTCTTACGGCGTTCACCGCGCGGTATAAATAACGACATCGTTTTGTAGTTCAGGACGTTACGGACGCGGCGATACCAATTATGTATAGTTTATTTGTTTATTTATATATTTTTATTAATAATAAAGGACTGATAAGGGAAAAAGGGGGACTTTTACTTTTATTACTTTTAAATCTTTTATTTTCTTATTTTTACACAACTTTTTTTACACTTTTTTTACTTTGTCCCACTAGGGGACATGAGGGCAGGAGGCTCTGATCGCTATTCTAATACACTGCACTACATACGTAGCATAGTGGGTCCTGATTTTGTCAGGACCCACTAGGCATCCGTCGATGGCGTAGCCAGAGTCCATTGTTAGGATTCTGGTTGCCATAGTAGCCATCACGGCCCGCTATCGTGTAGCAGGCCGGCGATGGCAGCTTAACCCCTAAGAAGCCGCGATCGCTATTGAACGCGGCTTCTAAGGCGTTAATCGGCGGGGACCACCGCGATCGGTCCCTGCACACTAAGCTGTGATAGCCTGCTGTCGGAAACAGCAGGTATCACAGCTCAAACATGCGCCGGGATTAAATGGCGCCGTGTTTACTCAGGTCAGTACTATTACTGACCTGAGCGCGAGCGATGTACTTAGTGCGACGTAATAGTACTGACCTGAGCGCGAAGGGGTTAAAGGAGTTGTCTAGGATTAGAGAAACATGGCTGCTTTAATCCAAAAACTGCACCACACCTGTCCACAGGGAGCGTGTGGTATTGCAGCTCTGCCCCATTCACTTAAATGGAACTGAACTTCAAGATCAGACACAAACCATGGACAGGTGTGGCGCCATTTCTTAAAGAAAGCAGCCATGTTTTTCTAATCCTGTACAACCTTTTTAATATCTAGGTTTAGTATTCCTTTAAATAGTGTCACAAATAAGAGCAATTTTCAGGCTTATATTTTGACCTGTTTGTAAATATATAAACCATTATAACAGTGCAAATAAAAGATGGCTTGATGGGCATTAAAGTCTAAGCAAGGGACTTATGCGGGTTAGTGATCTATAATATAGTAATACAAGCTTACTTAGCGATCGCTCAACTATAAGCAAATACTGGGGGAAGAAAAGGGTTATGTTGAGATTGCTCATATGATTGCGCTAAAGCCGGTCCTAAAAGGACAGCTAGTCCAAGTAAACCCTGGCCACTTATGGGCCAGGTGTTACGTAAGGGACCAGGAGCCCACCAAACTGAGCCCATGCCGTTGACTGAACTCCACACAGGAATAGGGGGAAGACTACTTTGAACAAAAGGGGTATTACTGACATAGCCCGCCCAAGGGGACTTTGTAGATTAAAACTTGTCTACCTTATCTAGGCGTATGGCTCTCAGTTTCTCATTAGTCATTTTTAAGGCATCCGTCTCTCCGCTTCAGTAAAGTCAAGAGATAACTTCAACCATTACATTTGTTTGTTTTTTTTACAGCCAAGAAGACAAAGGATTAAAACACAAAAATGGGGATATATTGGAAATATATACAAAGGACAAGGACACATTTCAGACTTCAATATAGAAAAGGGTTCTTTACCGTTAAAGTGGTAAAGCTATGGAATGTCCTTCCCCAAGAGGTAGTGATGGCAGATACTATGTCACCATTTAAAAAAATGCTAGATGCCTATTTATTTACGAATAGCATTGAGGGTTAATTAATCAAGCTGGTAATGACTGGTGATTTTCTGAGAAATGTTGGACCTGTGTTTTTTTTGTTTTGTTTGTTTTTTCAACATATATATATATATATATATGTATGGATATATGGGCAGGGGTCAAGTCTCAACTCGTGAGGACCTTGATATTGGTTTCCAGCAACCGTGTTCAGCAGTCATCTAGTGCTGGAAGACCAAATTTGTGACCACTTTGCTTCAAATAACTGCCCAAGTCGACCTCCCACTTGTGTACATACAGCAACTGGCAGCTAGACTGAGCTTGGGAAAGGCCATTGTATAGGAGTGAGATGGTGCCAGGGCAGTGAGAGCTCTGATGACAACGCTGCTCAAATTGGGTTAGTGCAAGGGGGGGGGGGGGGGGGTAGAACCGTTCCTGAGCAAAGAGGAATTAAAGCTTTTAATTAAGTATTGCAACAGTTCTCCACTTGGCAGGGAAAATTTATCTTGTAAAGCAGGGAAGTGCTTGATTTCTGATGTAGTGAGGAAATTATGCACTTTTGTGAGCCCTGCTGTAGACCAAGCTTGGAACAAATGAGGGGACTTGAGTCCCAGAGGGAAAAGTGCATTACCCCAAACTGGAGCCAGTGGTAGGAGTGGAGAAATCCGCTTTTCCAAATAGTTGACTCACAAACTTGCAGACAGTCGAGACTGGGTTGGTAAAGAATACTGAGAGGAGAAAAGCCGTAAGAGCCCATATAATGGGATTTGATGACATTCAGGCACATCTAGCGCAAGCCAAGAGATATGTCAGAAGTTTTGATCAGTGGAGGTTCGGGTGCTAGGACCCCCACCGATCACTAAAAAAAAAAAAAAAGGGGCCGACGCGTTCAGTCGAACACTCTGCACATTAGACCTTATTCACATGAACGTGTCCGATTTGCGCGTGTAACTGCATTGCAGTTCCGTGTGGCATACGTGTAGGGTGCGCGTCCGTTTTTTATGCGCTTATGTCACGCAGAAGAAACTGGAGGAGGTTTTTATTTTTTCATTTCTTTAGTAACTGGTACGTGAAACTCACGGACAGCACACGGATGTGTGTCTGTGAGTTTCACGCACCCATTGACAACAATGGGTGCGTGATGCCCACAACAATAGTACATGTAGTGAGTTTCACGCAGCGGACACGCGCTGCGTGAAAAACACGGAATGGCCCCATTGAATTGCATAGGTCCGTGTGATGTCCGTTGTTTTAACGCGCGTAACACAAACATGAAATACGCTCGTGTGGTGGTCTCCTCGCTATGCTGAAGACTGACTCAGACGTTCTATGTGAACCCATCTTCTGCCTAATGAGGAGCTCCGATCACAATTGGTGGTACTGAGCGCTTCTGACAATCAGTGATCGGTGGGGGTCTCTGCACCTGGACCCCCACCAATGAAAACTTCAACATGTCTCTATGACCTATCAAAAAAGTTTTGTGAAAGTTAGTTATTCTTTAAGTATTCGTGAAATCTTTACAGATCTATCGGTGATAAAATTGCTGTTGTCAACCGCTTCGAGAAAAGAGCTCACGTTCAGAGTTCAGGGGTATAACTAGCTGACATTTAGGCACATTGAGTTCAAATGCAGAAGAATATTTCTATGAAGTTTGCTGAAAATTCGCAGAAGAATAGGCATGTGTTGCAGGTAATGAGGAGCTTTACGAATTAATGATAATGGATAATTTAATAAAAATACACTGCTACCCACAGCTTTTGCACTGCTATTATCGTAAGCACGTTTTATGGTGGCCGTTCAGTTTGATACTTTGTTTTCGGTTTATTCAGTGTTTAAACACTCGTGTTCTAAAATGTAATGTACAATGGAGGAGGTGGGAAGAGACCACCAGCAACCGATCTGATGGTGGCCTGTCTGATTACTTTACAACCTGCTGTTTGGTATTTGTGTGCTTCTGTGGAAGAGTCATTGTGAAGGACACCGTTCCAGTCATATCCAGTCTGCTTCCATGCAAGCAGGTGGTCTAGATGAACAATGGTGGAAGGCCGTGTTACTATTACAAAGGAAGACAAAGGAAATTTAATTGGACATCATATGTGGGATCATGTACTGGGGAAGGGCTCTATTAAGAGAGTTGTCCTTTTAGATAAGAAAATGCTGGTGCATTGAATGTGTTACACTTCTTTGTAGTTTTGTTGTTTTTATGTTTGCTAAATTTAAAAGTCCCTCTTCCTTCCCCCAATTCAAAGCAAAATCTTATTTCACAGTAGTGCCATGAGTTGCTTGATTAGCTCACCAAAATTCTGGGTTAAAATGACTCAAAATGTTGCAGAATATATATTTAAAATAAACAAATGCATTTGCATGAGTATACTCTATAAAATGTAAGTTAAAATAATGTAAAGTCTCACATATTGATTCATTTAAAGAGGCTCTGTCACCACATTAGAAGTGCCCTATCTCCTATATAAGGAGGTGGGCGCTATAATGTAGGTGACAGTAATGCTTTTTATTTTAAAAAACGATCTTTTTTCACAACGTTAGGAGCGATTTTGGTTTATGTTAATGAGCTTTCTTAATGCCCAAGTGGGCGTTGTACAGAGGAGTGCATGACGCTTATTAATCGGCATCATGCACTCCTCTCCATTCATTTACACTGCACTAGCGATATAGATATATCACTATGTGCAGCCTCATACACAAACCCTAACATTACTACAGTGTCCTGATAATGAATACACAGGACCATCCAGCCTGGACGTCATGTGTACTCAGAATCCTGACACTTCTGACTCTTTTTTTTTGTGAGATTCCGGCAAGTGAAACCAAATCTCGTTTAGCTCCGTGATCTCGCGAGATTTCGTATCAGTTGCTGGAATCTCACAAAAAAAGAGTCAGAAGTGTCAGGATTCTGAGTACACATGACGTCCAGGCTGGATTTCATGTGTATTCATTATCAGGACACTGTAGTAATGTTAGGGTTTGTGTATGAGGCTGCACATAGCGATATATCTATATCGCTAGTGCAGTGTAAATGAATGGAGAGGAGTGCATGATGCCGATTGGTCAGTGTCATGCACTCCTCTGTACAACGCCCACTTGGTCGAAAGTAAAAGTACGCCCACTTGGGCATTAAGAAAGCTCATTAGCATAAACTAAAATCGCTCCTAACGTGAAAAAAGATCGTTTTTTTAAAATAAAAAGCATTACTGTCATCTACATTACAGCGCCCATCTCCTTATGTAGGAGATAGGGCACTTATAATGTGGTGACAGAGCCTCTTTAAGGCGTCTGTGCATTTAGCTGTAGTACATGTACAGTGTATACACCTTTATTTTTTTTTTTAGTAGGGCTTTTTTTTTTTCCCTTTACTGTAAAAGTGTATTGATTCTTGCAGGACATTTGAGGACCACGGCTATATTCACACTAAATGGGCATTAAACCTTTCCCACCAGACATTTGTTCAGATTTTCACTTTCGTCTTTACCTCCCCACCTTCCAAAAGCCATAACTTTTTATTTATTTATTTATTTATTTATTTTTCTTCCATCAATATTGCCATATGAGGGCTTGTTTTTGTGGGACGATTTGTAGATTTTCACAGCACCATTGTGCCGTATAATGTGGTGGGAAACTCTGAAAAATATATTTGGGGTGGAGTAGGAAAATAAACAGCGATTCCTCAATCTTTTGGTGGGTTTTGTTTTTATGGCGTTCACCGTGCGGGAAAAACATAATGTTAATCTTCTTCTGTGGGTCCATACGATTACTGCCATAACAAATTTATATAGTGGGGTTTTGTTTTTTTTGTTTGTTTTTACTACTTTTACAGGGAGAAAAATGTATTGTTAGAATATGGCGACAAAACTCAAATTTTATTTTTGAGAGCCATAACTTAGATTCTGATTTTTTTTATTTTTTTATTTTTGTTATTATTTTTCACGGCTTTCACCGTGCAGACTAAGTAATGATATATTGTATTCGTTCAGACTTTTAGCCCCTTAATGACCGGGCCATTTTGCATGTTAATGACCAAGGATTATTTTTTGTTTTTTCATGGTCGCATTCCAAGAGTCGTAACTTTTTTTTTTTATTCCGTCGACATAGCCGTATAAGGGCTTGTTTTTTGCGGGACGAGTTGTATTTTGTAATTGCACCATTTTTAGATGCTTACAATTTATTGATTAACTTTTATTAACTTTATTTTAGGAGAGAATTGAAAAAAAAGCAGCTATTCCAGCATTAATTTTCGTGTTATAAATTTACGCCGTGTACTATGCAGCGTAAATAACATGTTAACTTTATTCTATGGGTCGGCACGATTACGGGGATACCAAATATGTAAAGGTTTTATGTTTTCCTACGTTTGCACAATAAAAAGCCTTTTAGAAAAAAATTACTTGTTTTTCCATCGCCGCGTTCCAAGAGCCGTCATTTTTTTATTTTTCCGTCGATGTGGCCGTACGTGGGCTTGATTTTTGCGGGCCAAGGTGTAGTTTTCATTAGTACTATTTTGGGGTACATAGGACTTATAGATTAACTTTTATTTTATTTTTTTATGGGGGGAATGGGAGAAAAGAGAATTTTGCTGTTGTTTTTTTTGGCCGCCGTTCATCCGGCGGTTTAATTAATGTGTTCATTTTATTGGTCAAGTTGTTACGATCGCGGGGATACCATATATGTGTATGTGTGATTTGTTTTGACACTTTTAGTGAATAAAACCACTTTTTGGGCAAAAAAAGTAGTTTTATTTGATTTTGACTGTAATTATTTTTTATTTTTTTTTAACAAACTTTATTTAACTGATTGACATTTTTTTTTTTTAAGTCCCACCAGGGGACTTCACTATGCGATGTGCCGATCGCATATATAATGCTTTGGTATACTTAGTATACCAAAGCATTATTGCCTGTCAGTGTAAAACTGACAGGCAATCTGTTAGGTCATGCCTCCGGCATCGCCTAACAGGCAGTTGCGGAAGACAGACCTGGGTTGTTAGACCCCCGGCTGTCATGGAAACCCGACGGTGACCCGCGATTTGTTTGCGGGGGCGCCGATCCGGTGACAGAGGGAGCTCCCTCCCTCTGTCAAACACATTAGATGCCGCTGTCACTATTGACAGCGGCATTTAATGGGTTAAACTGCCGGAATCGGAGCGCGCTTCGATTCCGGCAGTTGCAGCAGGAGCCAGGCTGTGTATAACAGCCGTGCTCCTGCCGCTGATCGCGTGGGTACAGTCTCAGTACCCGTGCCATCACAGGACGGATATATCAGTCCTCCTGCGCGAACTAGCAGCTGCTGAGGACGGATATATCCGTCCTTCGGCGTTAAGGAAGTGTCGATACCAGTTATGTTCTTTGTTTTTTTTACATTTTGCTTGAGGAAAAATGGGAAGTGTGTGTGTGTGTGTGTCTTTTTTTTTTACTTGTCTCTCTAGGGCACTTGAACCGGATCGCTTTCATGATTTACGGCAATACTAATGTATTGAGGTATATCGTGATACTGACACACTCCTACGAAGCCCAGCCTTAGGCTTCATAGGAGTACAAAGATGGCGGACCTGGGGGCCTTTTTCAGGCTGCCATTCCAATCAACAGCACCCTGAGATCGTGTTGCGGAGGGGCCATTGCAGTGTTACAGGGGCCGCCCCCTGTTTCCAGCCATTTAAATGCCACGATCGCTATTGACTTCAGTAATTTAACATGTTAAATTAGCAGGATCCCGCTCGTTACACTGAAGTGTCGGTTGTAAGATCCTATGGAACGGGCTCAGCACATGAGCCCGCTTCATAACACACATACACACACTATGTTTACGGTGGATGTCGGGATGGGGTTAAGAACTGATTTAATTTTTTCATGGCTGTTTTGCATCAGTGTGCCTCCAAATTTCATCCATTTCAAGTCAGTCTGTTCATTTTTAGTGGCGGTTTGCGATCCGTTTTTTATGGCAGTTACAAAAAACTGATGTATTTTGTTTGTCAGGGGTTGTTTTTTTTTTTTTTGTACCAACCCCCTGAAAACAAAATAGGGCCACAGTTCCCACTGTAGATAGTGTCCACATAGTGCCACACACTGTACCTATGTAGATGGCGCCAGTGTGTCCCCTCTAGATTGTACCACACCCCACCCGTGTAGATAAAGCCATTGGGTCGCCCTCTAGGAGCGGAATACCCAGCCAGAGAGTTGCCGACGTTCTGGACGGGGATTCCGCTCCAGCAGGAGCCCTTGACATCACTGTCCATATATAGACAGTAATTTTAGGGGCTTAGTTATGCTGGAATCTGCGGCCAGAGAGTCTGCAACGCTTTGGTTGGGGATTCCCATATCTCAAAGCGTCTAACGTTACTGTCCATATATGGACAGAGACATCAAGGACTTTCCCAAGACGGGAGTCCCCCGCCAGAGAGCTTGCAAAGTTGAAAGCCCTGAAATCACTGTCCATATATACGTCAAGGGCTTCCCCGGGCTCAGCGCTTAAAGTAGCGCTTTGCCCAGGGAGTCCTCATGTGAGGGCCACAATCCGTTTTTAATGGCTGTCACAAGGATTGATTCCTGAAAAACGTCTATTAAAAACTGATCCATTGAGTTCTATGGGGGCCGTCAGCCCGTGAAACCCTATTTTTGGCAGTTATGTCCTATTTTTTTTTTTTGATGGCCAGTATTCAGTGGGCTGTAAAAGCGGCTGTGAGTACAGCCATAGAACCCACATTGTTCTGAAAATGACCATGTGACATACTTTAAAAAAATTACAAAAAAATGGCCGGCACACGGCCATTTTTCACTGTCGTGTGAATGTAGCCTAAATAGGCTTATTGTCACTCTCAGAACGCTATTGGAACACATTTTCACATCGGCTTCTACCAACAGGGGTTGAGCAGTCCTCGTGGTCTACTCCATAATTGTGAAATAAATTTTGGTATACTAAATACAAAGTGTAAAAAATACATATATTTATTTTTTTTTAAGCTTATTTTCTGTCTAGATATGTGAAGTTTTAGTAAAAAAAACTTTGCAATCTAATGCACTCTAAGGGCTTGTCCACATACAACAGAATTTCTGCAGAAAATGTCTGCAGCGCTTCCGTTGAAAAACGCAGACCTTGCACTGCGGCAAAACACACCATTTCCTGCGGTTTTTATGGCAGAATATGATGTGTATTTTGCTGCGTTTTTCACAATAGTAGTGGATGTGACCTCTCCTGAAAAACGCAGCAATTTTGGCCACTTTCCACTACAGGAATAAACATGCTGCGGTCCAAAAAATATGCACCGCAGGTCAATTTCTGCTAGGAATTTTTACGCAGCATATGGATGAGATTTGTTTAAATCTCATCCACTATGGTGCTACCGTGTTCTACTGCATTTTTTTCTGGCTGGAAAAAACTCGGCAATTCCGTAGCCTGTAGACGAGCCCTTACGGATTATTTAATACAGTAGTTGGACAGGAGCGAAACTATAAGTTCTCTATATCCTGTTTCTTGCCCCTTTGATTACTCCGCTCAATTGGGGGCACAGAAGACCGATTAATTGTGAGGACACACTGTCTGCCGACTCTATTGGCAAGACTTGTTGTTCCGTGTGTCCCTAGCAACCAGACTTTTTTATTTTATTTTTATTTGAGCTGAAAAGCTGAGGTATTTGAGACGGTCAGTAAAACAGAAAAGGGGGAAAAGTCCGCTGTACATTTAGGAAATTCCCCATCTCAGACAGTGGTCTTAAAGAGGACCTGTCACCTCTCCTGACGAGTCTAATAAAGTAAATACTTGTATTCTCCATGAAATAACATTTCTGGAGCATCCTTCTTTAGAACTTTGTGTTGTGCGATTCATCTGTTCCTCCTAGATATTTCTGAATAAAATGACAACTGGGTGTTACTGTTGCTCTCCTCAAAGGGGTGTGTCCCTACACAATCTGACGGTCGGTGCTGAATGGCCAGTGTCCATCTGTGTAGGGACACACCCTTAACTGGTAACACCCAGTTGTCAATTTTATTCATACATTTCTAGGAGTAATGGCAGAGAAATGACACCATAGGTTACCGTGAAAAGATGACCCAGAATTGTTTCATGGGAGATACAATTATTTACGAAAACAGACACATCAGGAGAGGGCACAGTTCCTCTGATTTATTTTTTATTTATTTATTTTTTTTAAAATCTTTAGCGGAACTGCAAGCAACACTGATCCGGTTATTGTATAATGCATTCAGTAGCCGAGAAAGTTAGGCCCGCAGTTTGTACCCCAATAAATTTAGTACCCTCTGTAGATAGTGCCACACAGCACCCTCCTCTCAGGTAGTGGCACATAGCTCCTGACGTCACGGTCTATATATGGACAGTGTTGTCAGGGTCAACCCCGGATCCATAGTCCCGGGCAGAGCACTATTCGCATTCTGCCTGGGAGTGGCATAGCTATAGGATCATGGGCCCCGGTGCAAGAATTCAGCTTAGGCCCCCCTACCCAACACCACCAGACCCCTGTGCACGCCTATGCCCAGCTGCCTTACCCAGCAGACCGCATGAATGCCACCACAGTATAATGCCCCCCATAGCTGCCTCCACACATTATAATGCCCCATAGCTGCCTCCACACAGTATAATGCCCCCCATAGCTGCCTCCACACAGTATAATGCCCCATAGCTGCCTCCACACAGTATAATGCCCCCATAACTGACCACCAAAGTATAATGCTGCTCCCACACCGTATAATGCCCCCCATACCTGAACCATACAGTATAATGCCCCCCATACCTGAACCATGCAGTATAATGCCCCATACCTGAACCATACAGTATAATGCCTCCCATAGCTGCACCATACAGTATGCCTCCCATAGCTGCCCCAAACAGTATAATGCCCCATACAGTATAATTCCCTCCATAGCTGCCACATACAGTATAATGCTCCCCACAGCTGTCCCATACAGTATAATGCCCCCTCAGCAGCTACAATAGGACCCCCCTCCCATACCCAGTATAATGCCCCCATATGTACCTAATAGAAAAAAAGAACATAATTACTTGCCTACCGACGTGGGGAGGATCCTTCTCCTCTGCACTGTCCTGTGAGTGACTCGTCGCAGACAGGTGATAGGTAGTGATGTCACTACATCGCGCTTTCCTGTGCCGATCTGCTCACGGCACAGTGAATGCTGGAGAGAGGCTCCAGCATTCAACCCAACTGGTGGTACCAGCGCGGCCAGGCTGGGACACTGCTCTGGTCCTGGCATCGCTGTCCATGTTCAGCGGTGTCGGGGGCTTTCCCAGAGACTGAGTCCCGGAGCAGAGCCGCTAGCGCTCTGCCTGGGAATCCTCTCCTTACATCAATGTCCATATATGCACTTGCCCGGGTTTGCCGGTTGCTGACGCCATCCCTGCTTATAGGTACGCTTGTTGACCGTGCATTTCAATAAATATTGTCCTTGTAGGCCACACTGTCGACCTGCTCTTAAATATATTGCAGACTGTGGAATCGCTGGTTTATTTTTTTTGCTTAACCCTTTCAGGACCAGACTAATTTTCAGTTTTATGCTTTTTGTTTTTTCCGTGTATATATACGGTGTGCGGTTCAGGTTCTTAAAGCCAGCCCCATGGTATAGCTACAGTGCAGGCTTTAGGTTACTGCCTAAGCGATCGGGCAGCTGAATGTTTGGGTCCCTGGAGAGAAGACAAACATTTTTCCCCGCTTCTGTCCTCTGGTTTCGCATACATAGTGCTCAATTAGCGATGCGTATAGAATACAGGATAGATATCAAAGTCTATTTGAGGTTAAAACTATGTTAATATTAAAGGGTAACAGAAGTTTGTCAAACGTTTAGACATGTCATAGTGACACGTCAGAAGTTTTGATTGGTGGGGGTCTAAGCACTGAGACCCCCACCAATCGCTCAAAAGAAGCGGCAGAAGCGTATCTGTGTTCGGGCTCACTAGAAAGTCTGAGCCCATACTCCGATAAATCGGCTTTCCGGAAAAAGCCAATCAAAAATGAAGCGGCTGAGCATTTCTGCTGCTTTGTTTTAGATATTGGTGGGGGTCTCGGTGCTCGTACCCCGAACAATTAACCTCGGACATGGCAGCATGACATGTCGAGTTTTTTTGAATGTTTATTTTCCCTTTTAATGAGCTAGAAAGTGAACATTTTTACTCTAGAAGTCTAAAAAAGCAAAAATGGTGTACAAAAATGAAAAAGAGAGACCTGCATTGTGCACACAAAAAAGTTGCAAAGAATCCCGTCACCAGACAAGTCCAAACACTATATATAATCAAAAATAGAAAAATATCAATTTTATTGGGTACAATATAACAAAGGGAAATGTATAAAACAATTTTGAGGATCTAAAAAAGGTCTGTATGAGGACCACTCCACACAATGGCATTACTGCCATAAAACAGCGCATTGCATAATACATGTATGTATCAAATACACCAAAAGTGAGCGACAGGCTATCCGGTAGTGTTAATGAAGAAGTTCATCATTAAACAGAACATAGGTAGAAATGACATAGGTAGAAAAAACTGTATAGCCATTGTGTAGCTCACAGATCAAGGGGGTGTAACTTGGCATAAAAGCCAAACCCATCTGGTCTGATAGATAGTGAAAAATACACTTCCAACCAAATGGCTAAAGAGTATAAACCCAAATCAGCAGACCATGCACCGAGCCTTACCCATGTGAGTAGATGTAATCAGGTAATCCACAACTAGAGACCACGCCCCAACGCACGTTTCGCTAACACCGCTTCTTCAGGGGGTGAAATTTAACGAACACAGGCTAAAAATGGCTTAACGGTGTCAGGACCAGGCTATTGTGAGCCTTCAGGACCAGAAACAGACCCATACAAGTCAATGGGGTTATTCACACATGCAGGGTTTTTGTTGTTGGTTTTTTTTAACAGATTTGTGTGTCCAGTCCGAGAAACTTTGTGCATGTCCTATTCTGAACAGTTTTTCTGAAGGAAAGTAGCCCATTCAAGTTTGAGTAAAAAAAAAAAAAAAACCCAATTGCTTGAATACGGAAGCCATCAGTGTGCGATCCGTTTTTAACAGAAAGTGAAACTGGAAAGTCTCTTCCACACCAGTGCTTTACAGAGTCTTGAAACACCAGGAGACACTGCTGGAGCAACTGAACCATCTACAGGTGTCACATAATGGTTAGTTTTATTAATTCTTCACTCATAACTCTGGTGCAACATAGGCCAGAGTTTTGGTACTCTCAAGGCTGGACACTTACTTTGATTTCTTCTGCAAAAATGCATCGTGAGAAGTTGGAAAGAAGCTGGTCCAAAGCAAATGGTACAGAGGAAGAAGAGCCTAACCTCCCTTGGGTGTTGTCAAACGGTGACAAAAGGGACGTAATGGGCCGCCTCCTGCTTTTTTGAACAGCCGGTCTATAAAAACCACATGGACAATAATCTGACGTGAAAAACAGTCTGTTGCATGAGTTTTTTTTCTCTGGATGTAACATCTGATAGATGCCTGTTTACACAAGTGAATAGAACGCCGACAACTGATACGTTTTCGAGTAACCATTTCTCTGATTTGTGCAATCGCTGCTCATGTTTACAATGCAATAATGATTTTCAAACGTTTGGTCTATTTTGTTATTTTTTTTTTTTTTACACCATAAAAAGGCCCTTAACACTGCAGCTGTCCTCCAAATTTAACCTGGTGAACTTCTATGTAAATGGAATTTATTCATATGTGATTTCAAACCTACGTTTTCCCTCTACCAGGCTCCCTCCCTTCGGGGCCGTCTCTAGGCATGTGCTTCTACAGTACATCTGGCCCTGAATGCATTTAAAGTATATGAAAACTTACAGTATAATCACTTCATTAATTTTTCCTTTTGTGTTTTTTGATCTGGTCATGATGATGAGGCAACGTTGCATGAAATAACTTTATTACCTTGCTTTTCAGTTCAAATATACAAGTTTAATAGAAGTATGCCTAGACCAGACATCATTGAAGAAGAGCAGATACATGCATTTCAAAGTCACATCAACCCAGGAATTGGATTCAGGTAACTTCTGTTATATTATCTGACTTTAATGCTGCTTGTCAATGTGTCCACACAGACCTTCAGAATGCATTTGTCATTCACTGTAGATAGTCTGGCCAGATGAATTATGACCGGACTACCTCACTGTTACAGGAATAATTGATCTCCATAATAAACACAATACGATCTGGTTCATCCAAGTGGGGAGATCCTTAACCCCTTAGTGACCAGCCCATTTTAGGCCCTAATGACCAAGCTATTTTATTTGTTTTTCTATAGTCGCATTCAAAGAGCTATAACTTTTTTTTTTCTTTTTTCGTCTACATAGCTGTATGAGGACTTGTTTTTTGCGGGATTAGTTGTACTTTTTAATAGCACAACTTTTAGGGTACATATAATTTTTTGTAACTTTTTTTGGGGGGATTATAAAAAAAACTTGAAATTCCACCATTGTTCTATGCGTTTTTAAATTGACGCCGTTCACTGTGCGGCGTAAATAACATGTTACCTTTATTCTATGGGTCGGTACGATTACGGCGATACCACATATGTAGAGTTTTTTTTTATGTTTTACGACTTTTGCACAATAAAAACACTTTTGAACAAAAATGATTTGTTTTTGCATCGTCGCTTTCCAAGAGCCGTAACTTTTTTATTTTTCCATCAATGTAGTGATTTTTTTGGGCTTGTTTTCTGCGGGACGAGACGTAGTTTTGATTGGTACTGTTTTGGGGTGCATGGGACTTATTGATTCATTTTTATTATGGCTTTTTTGGGGGGCAATGGAAAAAAATTGCAATTTTTTTTACGGTGTTCACCTTTCAGTTTAAATTACATATTAACTTTATTAATGGAGTCATTACGGTTGTGGCGATACCATATATGTGTACTTTTATTTCTTTTTTTTACACTTTTGCTAAATAAATTTAAATTTTTTACTGTCATTTTTATTAATAATCTTTATTTCACATTTATTATTTATTTCATTAGTCCCACTAGGGGACTTTACTGTGCGATCTTCAGATCGCTGCTATAATGCTTTGGTATACTTCGTATATCAGAGCATTATTGACTGTCCGTGTAATTCTGACAGGCAATCTATTAGGACGTGCCTCCGGCGCGTCCTAATGGGCATATGTCCAGGGCAGACCTGGGGGCTTCTATCAAGCCCCCGGCTGCCATGACAGCCCATCGGAGTCCCGCGATTGCATTTGCGGGCCACCGATGAGTGACAGAGGGAGCTCACTCCCTCTGTAAACAAGTTAAATGCCGCGGTCGCTATTGGCGGCATTTAACGTGTTAAACGGCCGCGATCGAAGTAAGCTCAGCTCAGCTGTCATCAGGAGACCCGTGCATGATTTGGACTAGGCTCACGTGAAAAGGCGTCAGCCTAGCCTAAGGGTATGTTCACACGCAATAATTACGGACGTAATTCGGGCGTTTTTGTCCCAAATTACGTCCGAAAATAGCGCCTCAATAGCGTTGACAAACATCTGCCCATTGAAAGCAATGGGCAGACGTTTGTCTGTTCACACGAGGCGTAATTTACGCGCTGCTGTCAAATGATGGCGCGTAAATAGACGCCCGCGTCAAAGAAGTGACCTGTCACTTCTTTGGCCGTAATTGGAGCCGTTATTCATTGACTCCAATGAATAGCAGCGCCAATTACGTCCGTAATGGACGCGGCGTTCAAGCGCCTGCATATGCCGTTACGGCTGAAATTACGGGGATGTTTTCAGGCTGAAACATCCCCGTAATTTCAGCAGTTACGGACGCCCACGTGTGAACATACCCCAAGGCCCTTTAGTGACGAACGTGAAAAGGCGTATTGTTCACTAAGGGGTTAATGTGGTTGTCTCATGACGCCAACCCCTGTCCATATGTGCTATTAAAGGGGTTATCCGGGGACCAAAAATTGCTTTGCATTCATATATTTATGTAAAAAAGTCACCTACTAATATACTTTAATTCAAAATTTGGTACTAAATGGTGCCGTTCAATCACAGTGAACTGTTCCCGAAAGTCCTGGACCATTTCTAATTGATGACGCGCCGACATGGCACAAAACCCCTTTAGTCACTGACCAAATGTCGGGAGCAGTGCTGGAGTCTAGAGCAAAGCGCTAGCTGATGCTCTGCTCGGGGACAATGTGACAGCCACTTGCAGTCATGCCATTGATAACACAGCGACAGGAAGCAAGCCCTCAGTCACGTGGGGCTGTGTCAGTGCGTCATCAAGATTAGAAAATCTCCAGTACTTCCAGGAACAGTTTACCGAGATTGAAAGGCACCATTTAGTACCGAATTTTTAATTAAAGTATTTTAGTAAGTGACTTCTTTTTACATAAAAATATGAATGCAAAGCAATTTTTGGTCTCAGGATAACTCCTGCTCGTGACCTCCCTCTTTAACCCCTAATGACCATCGACTGTCTTGACAGCGGGCAGTGCAGGTCCTGAAACAACAACAACAACAACAACTTATTCTGGCTTTGCTGTAGAAAAGGCTAGTGAGCACTATATTGAGGGCTCGTTCTCGAAACAGGAGCGGTAACTAATAGATCCTGCTGTTTTAAAGAAGCTTCTTGAGTAAGGCCGGATCGCAGGAACCTCATATCCTGGCCGGAACCCTTTGATCGCTGTGGTCCGTGACTGCAGCATGATCAAAGGGGACTCCAATCGCATCACCAGGTTTCCCGATGATGCGGTCGGAGACTTAGGAAACCATCTGCATTTAGCCCTGGGGACTTAGAAAGGACCCCAGGGCTGTCCTGTTTAGTAAGTCTGCTGTTAGGGCACACTAATGTTGCCCTTACAGCAGCCTGTGTCTTAGTGACACACAAGATCATGTATTAGCATAAAGGAGTATGCTAATACATTATAAGCATACATTCCTTTATGAGAGTAAAAAATAGAAATGCAATATTAATTAAAAAAAAAAAATGCAAACATAAATACAAATTGTTGTTTAGTATAAAATAAATTTTATTGTAAATACGATACATTAAAAAAAACTACACCGAATAGGTATCCACATAACCGTAATAACTATGGAATTAATTTACTAGATTTAGTGTAAACTGTGAACCGTGTAACAAATTTAATTTAATTATTTTTTTATTTTATGCTCCGCCGTGTCATTTGCTACTTTTTTTTTTTTTTTTTTTTTTTTTTTTTTGTCCGCCCTTCTCACTCACCTTCAGGATCACGAGGAGGGCGGACGGAACCATGTATGGTGGTAGCGGTCTGAGTTCTGTCAGTGTGCCGGCCCGAGAGTGGACCAGTCCGGTCATCTGACCTGAGTCACCTGACCTCACATCAGTGACATGAGGTCAGGTGACAGGACTGGTCCACTCCTGTCACAGCACGCATAGACCTCACTCTGACCGCCGCTGCCACCATGTCATTCCCTGCCAAGTATGGTGACCGGGTGAGATGAGGCCAGTGCGTGCTGGCCCGCGAGGGAACCAGTCCAGTCACCTGACCTGAGTCGCCCGACGTGAGGTCAGCTGACTCTGCCCGGGAGTGGATCAGTCCAGAAACCTGACCTGACACCAACTGACCTCCTCACTCAGACCCCTGCATTCACTAGTGGTGAATGACCATACTTTGCTTCATCTGCCCTCCTCCTGCTCCTGACCTAAAATTTTGAAATTTAGCTGTAGTGTAGACATAGGACCTGTCTTAAAGTGAGGTCCGATGACTTAAAGGGGTTCTCCCATCAAGGACATTTGATCTATCCACAGGATATGTCAGATTGGTGTGGATCCCAGATCCATCTCTAGTACGGGGTCCCCTAAACCTGTTCTACATTTTTTGTTTTGTGGCTGAAGCTTGTGATTTCCGACCGTGAATAAGAAAACAGTGTAGCTCGCTGCTTCCGTAAGTCCCATAGAACTGAATGGTATGGAAACCGCATAACTCGCATGCTACGCTGCTTCCATAACTACCATGCACTACTATTTTCATGGTCGAAAATCAGCCGGAACACAGAGCGGTAGAATGGGGTTTAGGGGCCACCGTTCTAGAGATTGCGGTGGTACCCATGTCGGACATTTAACATATCCAGTAAATGTCATGAATGTCCTTGATGGGAAAACCCCTTTAAGGTAAGTCGGGACAACTTACTGCTGCAAGCAGTTCTTTTCTAAACTTGCCATTGCAAAGAGTTGACTGCGCTCCAGACTGACCGAAGCAGTAGCAACATCATCAATACCGGCTAACATCACACACCTCTCCAAGCCGTCACATTAGGGGTGAGTTAATTAGATGTTTGACCAAATATAGCAGGCTCATTTTTAAGTTGAGAATTTTGTATGCCCCATGAATGATGTGATAAATAGCCAAATGGCCCTTGGCAGAAAAACGGTTCCCCACCCCTGATCTATACTGACCTATCTATTCTAGTTGTAATTTTAAGATCATTCTAGAAAGTTGCCCAGGAAACCATGCTCTATGCCATGCTGCGTATGTTGTAAACATGGACAGCCGTGATGGTGATCACAGCACAGACGTTACCAAAGGAGAATGATAAAATCTCAGATTGACTGTAAATTTCAAGTCACAACATATAGGCCACAATGCCATGCAACTTTCCCTTCAGTGTTCTTGCTTTGTGCTCTGCATGGAATTCCAAAAGAGGTCAAATGGTGTGGATGAATCCTAAGCATTTGGTATGCATGAACCAGCTAAAAACAGTCCACATACAATCCTTCCAAGTGGAACCTGAATATCTTCTACTTGCAAAGCATAAGGGCTGCAGACACCATAGGTCACTTACCAGCTGCACTCTCCATAGTGATTGCAACTCTAATGACCGCTATGGACGTGACATTTTGCATAGTAGTTAGTGGACAAGCATGAAAATTGTAGGAGGCTGTCTGGTTCTGCATGGAGTGGTCAGTTATCAAAACTTTAAATCCAAGTGCCTTTGGCTTTACTCGTCGTGTTCGAGTAATTGGACAATTAATTATGTTAGATTCTGTTTCCCAGAGGAGGAATTTTTTATTTTTTTTCCCTTGTTTTGTTTTATTGGGAAACAAAAAAAATATTCTTAGCCTCTTATCTGTACGTAGTTCAGATCTATTTCCTTATGTAGTCCTTCTAAAGATACATTGTTTTGTAATAGTGTTTATTCACAAGTGTGTCCTTTGTCAATAGTATTACTTTTTTACTGTTCTACTATTATATAATAGTTTACTTTTTTCTTTTATAGGGAAGGAGCAAGCCTAGAAGATGTGATTGAAAAACAGGGTGACACGATAGAATATCTACAGCGTCACAACGCAGTGCTCAGTCAACAGCTTCTGGCTTTGACCACACAGCAGACGTAGCGACAATGCACAGCGATTGAAACGCGCGAAGTGTGATACTGATGAATGCTAACCGTTCCTCATTATAATGCAGTGTTTTATTGACCATCAAAGTTGACTTTCAAGACTTATTACATCTGATCTTTCTCTATTGAGGACTAAACATCAACCCTATGGAATTCTTAGTGACCTCTTTCTCCTTATCAAAAGTTGTATAAAATATTGTGCTATTTACTTAAAGGGTATGTCCACCTTTGCAACAGTATATACTTTTTTATTTTCATTGCAATTAAAGTAAAAAAAAAAAAAAAAAGACATTAACTTTGTAAATGATTTTCATTAAAAATTACAGTTTTGTGTATACAACTCCTATGCAGAATTATGTGTCCCTATTGTGACAGACTGCAAACAAAGTGTGATTCTGTAGTCGTACTCTATCATTTTTTCCCCTTCTTCTTTGGAACATACTTTTGGAATGTAAGCATATAGAAAGGAGTATGACTGACTGCTGGATGAGTCTATACATGGTTTTCTTATAGCCTGTAATCATGGAGACCCATACATCTGCATAGGAGCTGTAGACCTGAAAAGGTAGAATATTTTTCATCAAGATTATTTGCACAGTTGCTTAATCTTTTATTTGAGCTGCATTGGTTGCAAAGGTGGACACAGCCTTTTAAATTCTAATTGATTTCATATTGATTGATGAATGGGAGTAAATTTGTACAGTGATTTGGAATATATTTTCTATTCAAGTATTTTACAGGAAGTCCATTTGTACGTTAAATTGGTTCATGTTAGTTGAATACACATTAGATAAATGTCGCCCAAAACCGCCGGTGAGATTGCTTTCGGAAGGATTGGCCAACTATCTAAAGTGTACGGGGGTCTCTAAACTCTCTCCCGATGGCATATCCCAAGGGGAAGAAGGATCGGGCATGTTGGATTAGAGTGGTCTGGCAGTGGCTTATTCCCCTGTCCTCACTGAAAAAATAAATGCACATTCATGTGTATGGTGGAGTCAGAAGGAATAGCTGTCGGCCAATGAAAATAGCGTTCTCCAATGAAAAACAAACAAAAATATGTTTTCATGGGTGGTTTACAAATGTTATGGTTACACTCAGAGTTAGAAGTTATCTTTACACAGGAGTCAGGTAACCAGTGCACATACAATTTTCTTTCTGATGCTTTAATTCTTGGGATGTTTTGTATTGATGTCTCGTGAGTTTCACAGTAACCTCAAAATCAAATGCATCTTTCATGAAAGTTGAAGAGAAGCATGTGATTTCTATTACTCCCTAAAGACTATTACATGCAGCTTTAGCAACAGAAATTTCCAACATGTGTAGTTTTCTGGCAATATGATGATTTATTTTTTTTTTTTAAATTAAGTCACCTGTAACTGATTTCCGTGCTAGTCGCAGGGGACGTTAGAAACCCTAAATAAAATATTTAATTGCTATTACACTAAAAGAGAAGTTTGGATCCTGGAACTGTCCATCTGGCTTAAAGTCTGTTAAAAAATATTGTATACTTTAGGCATTGGTTATTTTAATTTTCATCCCATGGACAACTGTCCGAGAACAAGGGTCATCCGACCCACGCTTCATCTGGTGAGGTGGCCTCTGGCTACAGATTACGATCAGTCTAGTGTAGAGGGGGCCCTCTCCATTCTGGTCTATGAGAGATACAGAAATGGTCAAGCTGCTGCTTTCTCCACTAGTCTCCGCCTGGAATCTGCAGCCAGAGGCCACCTCACTAGGGGAAACTAGGGTCGACTGACCCTGTTCTCAAAAAACGTGCACAATATAAAATTGCACTGTAGAATTTGGTGGCATGTCTCCTTCCAGATACCATTGCAACATATTGCAGCATGTATGGCCAACACCAATATTGTCCTACCAACCAAAACAAATTTAAGTCTGTGTGCTCACCACTACAGCCATGTCTTTTATAATAGTAGAAATGCAGACAGACTAGACTCTCAACCTGGACATTTGCGTCCAGATTGGCCAAAAGTACGAACATAGTGTGGCCTACATACAGTAAGATATACGGAAATGTCACCTTTTTATGTTTTATTATGGTCTGTATTTTATTTTAATCTTCATTTATACCTTTACTATTGGCAATGCAAATTCTGAACTATGTGCAGAAGGCAAACACCACATTTACCAAAATAAAAATTGTAGAAGGCTTTGTGGCTAGATTCTTTTCCCCAAAAATATGTCTACCTTCTTTTACTTTTTAAAAATTGCAGGACTGGCAATATTTCCTTTTTGTAATCGGTAATTGTTCCGAATTTGAGCACATACAGTGGGACTTGTTATAGGATTGGGTAGGCCACTGGCCATATTAAACTGCATTCTGATAACACACATGAGTTCTTGAGATAATATGCACTTTACACTGCAGATTGAGCCAGCTCGTACTGTACTTGGAGACTTGTACGTCATTATGTATTGGTGTGACGACACTTCCAGTCTGAATGAGAACATTTAGAGCAGAAAAGCTGCATGTATGAATGACTATAGGATGCAGATCCATGCCATGTTTGCTTTTACTATGTGTACTTTAAATACCTAACTGGTTTACATGAATAAATCTTGTGGGATTGGGTAGTCCCATAGTTATGAATCTTGTGAAAACTGCTTGGATTTATTTGCTTGGATAAAGTTATATTGCCGGAATATTAGACTGCCCATTGTTTTATTACTGACCAATGTAGAAAACTTCTAGATATTCATACTACTTTACATTCTGCGTTTCCTTCAGTTCCCCTGAATTACTCCTGTGTACAGGTATCTTATTCTATTTTGAGGTATTACTATTTACCACTTATGTCTTGTTAGAGGGATGTCCCGTCAAATATAAAGAGCCACTTAACAAATCAGGACATGCTGAGATATCTAACTTACAAACTATTAAATATTGCATTAATATTGATGATGTTCAACCTCATGAACCATTTCCGGATTGGAGACCCTTTTACACAGGCCAATGATCGGTCAAACCAACAATCTTATGAACGCTCGTTCTTAATAATTGCCCTGTGTAAATTGATGGACGATCAAACGCTTGTTCATCGGCTGATCAGCTCGTTTATCCGGCCAATAAAATGATCGCTAGTTGGCAACACATCTCCCTGTGTAAACAGGGAGATATGCTGTCAACGTGATGGAAATGTATGGGGACGAATGATTGTAGTACCGATCATTCCCATACATTACCGATCATAGCTGCTTGTGAAAGGAGCAAACAAGCGTTGATCGACCGGTATCGTCGATCGGCGCTTGTTTTCACGGCCCATATCGGTCCATTTCAAAGGACCTTATGTACAGGCTTAGAAAAACATAGCTGCTTTCTTTAAAAAAAACAGCACCACGCCTATCCAGAAGTTCCGAGTTGTACTCCAGTTCATTGGTTATATATATAAAAGCTATTGCAGAGGAGAACTGGTACTATTGTCCATGGCAAGCAGTCATATACTTGTATTCATTTTATTAGAAGACCTGGCTTCTGCTTCATTGCTACCAACAACCCAACGTACTCCTTTACATTAGGTTTTATGTTTGAACTTTATGGGACGTCCCTTTTATGATTGGCTTTGTATGTATTTTAGTGGTAGCACAGTGGTTTTTGTTTTGTGTACAAAATAATTTTATAATGATGTGCTAGAAATAAAAACTGAGGATTAATGAAATATATTCTTGCACTATGTGTATATTCAGGTTTTTCTTTCCTACAATGTATCTAAATCATGTGTGTTTAATAAAGATTTCTGAAAAATAACTTGGGTGTTTCCTGAAGATTAAATACAAGTAGACTCTGTGACAGCGCTTCATATGTGGCGCTAATGCTACAATTTATCTACCTTTTTTAAAATTGGAATCCATTTAATGTAACGTTGGTAACTTACATTTACAGCAAATCAGGTATTATGCACATTTTCTTATAATTATTATTATTTTTTTAATGACTATCCACACAAAAAAAATGTTTTAAGTACTGCAGTTTTACACACTGGCCACTAAAGGCCCTTTTACACGGCCGACAATCAGCCGGAGCAGCGGGTGCCGATCAACGATGCATCGTTGATTGGCGCTCGCTTGCTCCTGTCACATGGAGCTATGGATGGGGACGATCGGTCGTTACTCCAATCGCTCGTCCCCATACATTATCATGTCGGCAGGGAGATGTGCTGCTGACAACAATAATCTTTTACTTTTTTTAAAACTATATGACCAGCAGATGATCGAGCGTTTGCTCGTTCATCTTCTGATCGTTCCCCTGTTTACACAGGTCAATTATCGGCAACGAGCGTTATATTCACGCTCTTCTGTCCGATAATCGCCCTGTGTAAAATTCCCTTAAAGAGGCTCTGTCACCACATTATAAGTGACGTATCTCCTACATAAGGAGATTGGCGCTATAATGTAGGTGACAGCAGTGCTTTTTATTTAAAAAAACAACTATTTTTTACCACTTTATTAGCGATTTTAGATTTATGCTAATGAGTTGCTTAATGCCCAAGTGGGCGTATTTTTACTTTAGACCAAGTGGGCGTTGTACAGGGGAGTGTATGATGCTGACCAATCAGCCTCATGCACTCCTCTCCATTCATTTACTCAGCGCATAGGGATCCTGCTAGATCCTTATGTGCTGTCTTATACTAACACATTAACAATACTGAAGTGTTTAGACAGTGAATAGACATTCCACGGGATGTCTATTAACAATCTCTGCACTTCGTTACTCTGTGGTAGTTACAGCAGAGGAAGCGTGATTTTGTTGTAACCTGTCATTTACAGCGAGATCACGCTTCCTCTGCTGTAACTACCACAGACAGAGTAACGAAGTGCAGAGATTGTGAATAGATATCCCGTGGAATGTCTATTCCGTGTCTAAACACTTCAGTATTGTTAATGTGTTCGTATAAGACAGCACCTAAGGATCTAGCAGGATCCCTATGCGCTGCCTAAATGAATGGAGAGGAGTGCATGACGCTGATTGGTCAGCGTCATACACTCCCCTGTACAACGCCCACTTGGTCTAAAGTCAAAATACGCCCACTTGGGCATTAAGCAACTCATTAGCATAAATCTAAAATCGCTAATAAAGTGGTGAAAACAGATAGCTTTATTAAATAAAAAGCACTGCTGTCACCTACATTATAGCGCCCATCTCCTTATGTAGGAGATAGGGCACTTATAATGTGGTGACAGAGCCTCTTTAAAGCAGTGATAATAACACAATAAGCTGCTATTTCCTGTTTTCTTTAGCTTACTTGACCGCTTTGCTTTATATGAAGGCATAGGATGAGGAAAATCTCATCATTAGAGGGTGGTCAAGTTAATGACCACTCTATTGTACTTCTGGAAGCCTAGATAAGGTAGCATAGCAACCCTATATACACACACAGATAAGACTCTATGCATCGTCCTTGGTCTGTGCGGGAGGGGGTGAACTCTCTCACTTCCAGGAAACTAAAAATATAGGAGATTTCTCTGTCAAGTGACTTCCATTCATTTCGGCTGCCAAAATGTGCATGCATACTCCGTGTCGCACTGGAGCACATTGGGCCCACCAGAGAAAATCATTCTTGGGGCCCACCCATTAGCTATGTAGAAATAATACAAGACCACTCTAATTTGTGCAGTAAAACATGCTTATATTGTTGCGCAATAAAACCGCATAAAACCTTTTACCATTCACTGTGATTATTTATTTACTGGTTTATTCTAGAAAATTGGACAGCATGGGGACAGCTTGTTTTAGGGAAAACCAGTCACCAGGTTGCCAGGCAAGGCATTAGTTGAGGATTTGTGAGGGGAGACCCCATGTTGTCCGTTTAATTGATTAATTTCGTGAACACATGATCGGCTTAGATCCAGGGCTCCAGCAGAGCGTATCACATGTGATAGGCTTAGATACAGAGTCCCAGCAGTCCGTACCCATATACTTAACCTCCAAGCTCCTGGAGTCTCTCTCTTGATTCCTCTGCACCGCGTATACAATGTTCTGATGTTCAACGGCGTCAGAACCCAGAACTGCACGCGGAGCCGAAGAGGACCTAATTCAAGAGCATGGAGGGTATGTACATGGATGTGGAGGTGCAGGTGTGCGGCCCAGAGCATGGATCCCGCTTGCTCCCCCTAAAGGACATCCCTGTAGAGGAGAAATGAGGGTGCACTGCGCCAAAACAAGTTTTACTTTTTTCTCCTCTGTGCTGAAGTCTGCACTGGTGCGATCTTCACCCCTTCAGGCTCTGCTCACTAGCTATCCATTTGATGTGACATGCTGTTCCAAGGGGCCAATTCTGTTCCAAGGGGCCAATTTAGAAATAAAATCTAAGGGGTTGGATATAACCCAAACAATGGTACCACACACACACTATCCGCTACATAAGTAGGAAATGTAGAATCACATCGAATACCAGACCCCAAAATGAATTCAAATCAAATTTGTGGGGGTGGCATCTGGTGGTGTCACTTTAATTTTACACAAGTAGAAAGGAGAGGCAGCACTCCAGTTTAAAATTAAGATATGAGAGAGAGTCTCATGGAGCCAAAATTAAGAATTATAGGATAATTAACCCCTTCTCTCTGCAGCCATTTTTCGGTTTTTCACTTTATTTTTTTTCATTCCCACCTTCCAAAAGCCATAACTTTTATTTTTTATTTTTTTTGTCAATACAGCTGTTTGAGGCCTTGTTTTTTGCGGGATCAGTTGTAGATTTTTTTAATTTATTATTGTACCATATAACGTACTGGGAAATTGGAAAAAAATTATTTGTGGGGCGGAATGGCAATAAAACAGCGATTGCTCCATTTTAGGGAGGTTTTGTTTTTAACATACAGTAAAAATAACATGCTAACTGTATTCTACGGGTCAATACGATTACGGTGATACCAAATTTATATATTTGTTTACTATTTTTACAAGGAAAAAACGAATCGTTAGGCTATATTCATACAACAGTGAAAAAAAATGGCCATTAAAAACTGATCAACTGTCGGTTTTTCATGGCCATTTTGCATCAGTTTGTCTCAATTTTCATCCATTTGCAGTCTTTCTGTCCGCTTTCAATGGCTGTTTGACATCCGTTTTGCATCAGTTTTTCATGGCGGTTAAAAAAAACAAACAAAAAAAAAACCGATGAAATTCATTTGTCAGGCTTTTTTTCCCCTCAAAACACCCAAAGGAAGGTCATTGTCATAATTGCTTCAGCCCTCCTGTAGATGATGCAACACAGCCCCCCTGTAGATGATGCAACACAGCCCCCCTGTAGATGATGCAACACAGCCCCCCTGTAGATGATGCAACACAGCCCCCTTGTAGATGATGCCACACAGCTCCCTGTATATGATGCTGCACAGACCCCCTGTATATGCCATACAGTCCTGATGTAGATGATGCCACACAGACCCCCTGTAGATGACGCCACACACACCCTCCCTGTAGGAGTTTTCAGGGACTGTTTCTGTAAATTCTGGACATTACCGGAAAATTCACTACAGTTGACCACTGTGTACAATGCCCCCTGTACTAGCGCCATGCTACCCTTGTTGTGAGCGCAACAATACACTATATTTAACTTTCGGCTGCACTACATACTCACTGATGCAGCGCTGTCTCTCGTCTTCTTCACGTGTGGTCTCTCGTCTGCACGGGATCTGCCAAGGTGGCGCGATGACGTCATTGTGTCACCTTCGCAGAACCCGTGCAGACGAGAGACCACACCTGAAGAGGACGGCGCTGCATCGGTGAGTATGCCGCCGATAGCCAGCAAGGGAACTAGTAGTTCTCTTGCCAATCCCCATGTCACAGATCCATTTTTAACGGTTGTTACATGTATTGACAGCCGTTAAAAACGGATCCATTGACTTTTACGGGTTCCGTCTGGCCATGAAAATGGCCAAAAATAGGACGTGAGTAAACCCATAGAACATCATTGTTCTGAACACTGCCGTTTTTCACTGTCGGGTGTATAATGCCTTAGGCTACATTCACACGACAGTGAAAAAAAATGGGCATTAAAAACGGATCAACTGTCAGTTTTTCATGGCCGTTTTGCACCAGTGTCTCTAAATTTTCATCCATTTCCAGTCCGTCTGTCCGTTTTTAATCGCCGCTTGTCATAAATTTGCCACCTGTTTTTCTTTTTTCAAAAAGATGAATTTCATTTGTTCTGTTTTTTTTTTGTCCCAACCCCCTGAAAACACCACAATGCCCGTGTAGATAGTGCTGCAATGTCCTAGTCGACATAATACCCACATAATACCCACTATAGATCGTGCCCACATAGTAGCACAGTGCCCACATATAAAGTGACATAGTGCCACATATAAAGTGCCAGTGCCCACAGTGTCACAGTTATCATTATAGATAGTGCCCACATATAAAGGGACATCGTCCCCACATATAAAGTGCTGGTGCCCACATAGTGCCACAGTGCCCATTGAAGATATTGCCACAGAGCCCACATAGTGCCACAGTGTCCACTGTAGATAGTGCCACAGTGCCCATGTAGATAGCGCCACAGTGTCCCCTGTAGATAGTGCCACACCCCACATATAGCACCCCACTTGTAGATACCACTCCCTCCCTTGTAGATAGCACCACTGTAGCTCACTGTAGGAGCGGAATCCCTCTGGCCAGGGATTCCGCCGATAGAGGAGCCTCTGACATCTCTGTCCATATAAGGACAGTAACATCAGAAGAGCGGAATCCCCTGCCAGAGCGGGCCGGGGACTCCGTTCCAGGAGTTACCCCTTGATGTCACTGTCCATATATGGATAGTGAAACCAGGGGCTTCTCCAGGAGTGGAATCCCCTGCCAGAGCGGGGTCTGGTTGCCGGGGATTCCGCTCCTACAGGAGCTACAGTGACGCAATCTACGGGGGATGTGGGGAGGGTTGCTATCATCAGGCAGTGGGGTGCTATCTACAAGACTGGAGTCCCCGGCCATAGATCTAGCTCTGCTCTGGCCGGGGATTCCATTGTTAAAAAGCCTGACATCACTGTCCATATATGGACAGTAATGTCAAGGGCTTCTCCGGGCTCAGCATTCATAGTAGCGCTGTGTGCGGGGAATCCTCGGAAAGGATCAGTTTTTACCGGTTACAAGGATTGTTTCCTAAAAAACGTCTGGTAAAAACTGATCCATTGACTTCTATGGGAGCCGTGGGGCTGTCTAAACAGCCAAAAATAGGACTTGTCCTATTTTTTTGACGGCCAGTTTTCACGGGCCGTTAAAAAAAAGTCTGTGTGAATGCACCCACAGAACTCTATTGTTTTGAAAACGGCCATGTGACAGCCGTTACAAAACCTGGTTTTCACTGTTGTGTGAATGTACTTCACTGTTTTGAATGTTTTCACTGTTGTTTGAATATAGTCGACTACTCTATTAATTCCGTCAAAACGACGGAACCTTTGCACAATGGAGACAAACAGAAACCATTGGCACCAGATCCGTCAACATTGAAATCAACGATGATGAAAACGGAAACCTATGGTTTCCGTTTGTGCCTGTCAAGGCTCCGTTCCGACAGAAAGCTCCGTCGGGACCGAGCCCTAGCGCAGATGTCAACGAAGCCGAAGTCTGGGCCAAGTGCATTACAATATGCAGGAAATACAATCAGATATGTACATTTTCCATTAATTGTTCATGTGGTTTATTTTATTAGGTGCAAAATTGTTCAACCCAAATACAGTTTTGTAAATAATATGAAGAATAAAGCATAGCTGACAAATATTGAAAATCTATAAAAAGATAAACTTTATTACAGTAACAGAGTAATGCTTTTGGAACTGCATCTTTTCTGAAAAATAAATGTACATACTTTATTATAGAAGCATAAACACTACCAAGAGGAGGATTAGCGCTTAATACACATTTTAGCTTTGTTCCAGAATATTTTCTAAAAGTTTACAGTCAAATTATTTTCCTTATATGCGAAACCTACCTAAATGAATTCAATTGGTACATAAGAGGTACCTTGCCAAAAAGGTAATCTCATGGTGGAATGTCATCTGATCACTTGCAAGTTAGTGGTGGGAAACCCATGGACCTCTGGCCCTCATAGTACAATAATTTCAAGGATTTTAGTTCCCCATCTAAAGGGGAAATCTAGTCTGCTGATCGATACATTGGTGAAGTCTGTGATCTCGGACAACCCTGATTTACAGAATAAAAGCTCTATAAAATGGTCATATGCCTTTGGCACTGATTTGATAGATTGTGCTACTGAAAATGTGACTGACCGTTCTAGGCATTGATATGAATGGTACTTTGCTTAGAATACTGTCAGAATTCCTGTAACCGAAATCTCTGAGCTGTGCCACCAGGGGTTTGATCGCTCTATAAAGTCCTCTCATTCTGGAAATTCATTGTTGATCAAGAGTAAACTTCACCAAAGTGCTCTTCTTAAATGTATTTGTGAGGCTATGTTCACACCAAGTTATGGCGTTAGGTTTTGCTGACATGTTTGAGTGCCGTAGAACATCCTACACAGTTCCATATGTCTGCTGTTGACTCCCATTGAAAATATACATACAGCTGCAATTTTGCAAACTGTTAAAGATATATTGAAATTTACCGAGCAGACAAATGCCAAAAGTGCATGCTTTTTGCATAAGTCTGGCTTGTTGAACTCTTATTGGATCATTAAACGTATACATTGGGAGCATGACTCAATGTATATGCCAAATGTAGTCCCTAAATGTCATATTACCTAGTCAGAAGATCATTTAAAGTAATTTTCCCAGTTATGCTCAGCACATGAGCTTATTGATTTTGAACGTACCAACCTTTGCCCAACATTCCAGAAACTGGCTCACCTTGCCTACTAAACAATAACTTGTTTGGAAAACTATGGGAGCAGTTTATTAAGACTGGCTTTTCATATGCTAGTCTTAATCTCAAGAATGTGGGCGTCAAATACGCCTAATTTATTAAAGGCCCTTTTACATTGCCCAATTATCGGGCAAACGAGCGTTCATAGAATTTTTGTCGTCCGCACATCTTCCTGTGTAAACAGGGGGACGTGCTACCGACATGATACAAATTTATGGGGATGAGCGATCGGAGTAAAGGCCCTTTTACACTGGGCGATTATCGTGCAGACGAGCGTTCGTATAACGCCGCTCGTTGCCGACTGATTGACCTGTGTAAACAGGGCAGCGATCAGCAGATGATGTATGATCTGCTGATTGTATAATTTTAAAAAAGTTAAATATTATCATTGTCGGCAGCGCGTCTCCCTGTGTAAACAGGGAGATTCGCTGCCGACATGTTGATGCTGTATGTGGACGAGTGATCGGAGTAACGACCGCTCGTCCCCATCCATACCTCCGTGTGACAGGAGCAAACGAGCGTGGATGAACGATGTGTCGTTGATCGGCGTTCGCTGCACAGGCCGATTGTCGGCCGGTGTAAAAGGCCCTTAACGAGCGCTCGTCCCCATACTAGCTCTTTGTGAAAGGAGCAAACGAGCGCTAATCAATGAGCGGTGTCATTGATCGGCGATCGTTGAACTGGCCAAACTTGGCCAGTATAAAAGTACCTTAAGAGCCACACTATACCTAACAAAATATGTTGATGGCGTGCTTGGAATTCTTCAATTAGTAAAAGTATGCCTTACATTTCTATATAAAAAGAAAACCCTATTAAAAAGGAATATCTCATATACACAATAATTACATTATATATAGTCCTAGACTATTTACAAGTCCATTCACTTAGGCAGTTTCATTTAGGTTTATAGGAAATCTATACATGACCTGCATAGTTATTGAGTCCTACATCAGAAGATGCAGCCTATACAATGTCTTGAAAAATGAGATAAAGCCAAATGAAATACATTCCATGTGTATATATTTATATTTAAAGAATTATGTATTGCACTCGGGTGAATCATGAAATCCCATGCACTCCTGGAGAATCGCCATGACTTCCAATAGTAGAGATAACATGAAGATCTAACCTATTTTGATCGTATCTTGCAGTCACTGTGTAAGGCTTTGTTCACATCTGTGTTGGGACTCCGTTCATGGGTTCCGTCTGAGCTTTCGGTCAGGGGAACCCATGAACAGAATCGAAACTAAAACAAACAGAAACCATATGTTTCCGTTTGCATCACCATTGATTTCAATGGTTTGTCACCGTTGAGTCAGGGTTCCGTCGTTTTGACGGAATCAATAGCATAGTCGACTATGCTACTCATTCCGTCAAAACGACGGGACCCTTGCACAACGGTGACAAACGGAAACCATTTGCACCGGATCTGTTACCATTGATATCAATGGTGATGCAAACGGAAACCTGTGGTTTCCATTTGTTTCAGTTTGGATTCTCCTGACTGAAAGGTCAGAGGGAACCCATGAACGGAGCCCTGACACAGATGTGAACAAAGCCTAACCTGTATGCCATGTATGGACTGGTCAACCTGTTGAGGAAACCACTTTTCTCATGTATAGATGAATACTCCGTTCGGTCTGTATTTCTTCCAGGTTTGTTGTAGCAGCTATAGCTACGCCTGGTTGTCATTGTGATGTTTGGGATCATAGGTGTAGTATTCCAAGTTTTGCTCCAATCCAATGCTTTCAGCTGTTTTTCCATATTCCACAATGGATACCCCCAGTCCATGGAGATATTTTTTATATATAGAATACCTTTTAATAAATAAAATATTGTCCTGTCTTTATATCGCATCTCGGAATTACCAAGGCATTCCAACCTGAAAAGACATTAGATTAAAATGATTATGCATTGTTAGTATATCCTGTAAGCAGATAAAGATGAGCTGTCTCACGGTTAAATGGTCTTAACTAAAGTCCAGCATGCAAAGCTCTTTAAAGGAACCTTAAAAAAACCTGCTAACACTTTCTGAAAACACCATTATTATTTAACAATGCCACTCCCCCCCCACCTCCACCCCAAAAAAGGGGAGACAAATAAATAACTATGAATAGATATACATATATATTCTATATATAGATTTTTTTTTTTATATATATGGAACGTGTTTTTTAAACCAATTTTTTCTTTACATAATTTTTCCCCCTATGTTTCATTCTAACTTTTGTTTAGTGAAGGGGGGAAACGAAAATCAATATAAATAGATATACACACATATTCTATATAGATTTTTATTTGTTTTCTGGAAAATTATGTGTTTTTGTTAAAACATTTATTTTTAAATATTTTTTCCTGTGTTTCGTTTTAACTTTTCTTTTTATGTTCAATGAATTTTCTTTTAAAATCTTTTTTTTAATTGAAGATTGTTTTTTTGTTTTTTTTTAATGAAAGGTAATGTTGGTATCAATCTAAGAAATATCAAGTACTTGTATTATTTATTTATTGGTTGTATTTTGTTTCTTTATTGTATTGGCTCTGTTCTTCCTCTCCTAGTCTTTCTTTGCCACATTCCTTAAAATATTGTCTTCACAAAGTAGCTGATAATTACAGACAATAGGTATTGGTCAAACAATGATTTCTTTCTGCAGGCTATTTTATTTGACCTAAATGGGGTGGTACATTTACAGTGCAAGTTAAATACCCTTCTATGCAACTGATACTATGTTGCCCCTCTTCATGTCAATGGGGGCTGATGGCAAATATTTTTTGTTGAAATCCATCAAATTATCAGGTAACTCATTCATCATCTCTTTCAGAGTTTCAATAGGATTGCGGAAGCCCTTGAGATAGTAATGTTTTAATAGGCACAGTATCAGTCAATTAGTAGTCTTGATATTTAACAAACAGAGTGCTATCTTTTCAATCCATGGCAATAATGTATCACTTGATCTGGTGCCTAGAGTGCTCTTCTCACAAGATAATGTCATGATGCTAATTCTGTTTTCTGTGCTGACAGAGTACGTAGAAGCCTTTTTGACTAAAGACCTATTTACAAAGGCAGAAAGTCCGTCAGATTTAAATGCTAACATGCAATTGTGCACTATAATGGCTTAATGTGAATAGATGTAGTGGCTGAACGACTAGCGATAAAATGCTTGTTGATCGGAAAAATAATTGTTTATGTGAACATAAAAATCATAGTTGGTCGCTCTGACATTGTGGTATGTAAACATGAATAGTTTGATAACGGATATGTGACACTGTTAAATAGGCGACCAAACGATACATTGATTATTGAGACAATAAGGGTGTGAAAATACTTGTTTGTAATCGCTATTCAATCCCTTAGCAATTCTTATTTCTAATACGAATATCTACTCATGTAAATGGGACTGTGCACTATAAACAGCCGCTGGAATACGGCACTATCAAATCTGCTACATGCCATTTCTAATTCTGTTGGTTGCTCCATTTTAACAGAC